>NW_024354502.1:24289084-24391373 GCF_902729225.1 Pteropus medius | reverse complement strand
CTCTCAGATCTACACAATCAGAAACCTGAAAGGAGGCAAAATGGTCTGTAGTTTTATGAAGCATCTCAGGTGATTCTAATGAATCGGCTACATGTGAGAACCTAGTCTGTGTCACACACTTTACCCGGTTCCATGCTATTTTGTTTTAGGCCCAGGGCTCCCAACAGTAAGTAGCTCTGTGACCCTGATGGCTAGGCTAGAGTACTAAGGGCTTTGGCTTAGGAGGCGGACAAGTCTAGGTTCAGATGCTGGTACTATGCCACTTAGTATACTAAGTGGCAAACTAAACACCAACTCAAACGACACACAAGTTTGTGTATAAATTGGACCTAAGAATGTCTTTATAACATGACTGTTGTGAACATAAAATATAGGGCATAGGAATGGCGCATGAGGCACAGAGGTAACAAGTCGTTTTTTTCTTCCTTTACTTTCTTGGACTGTTTTCTTGGCTATGAAACTAGAGAGCTATATAAGATATTCATAAGGCCTCTTAATCCTTTGACATTCTAGAGACGTTGGTGCCATCTGAGGGGAGGGCCCTTGTTTCTACACCTATGACCCCTGCAGTAAACACCTGTTGATGCCGCAAGGCGTTTATGTACAGGTGCCATGGCTGGGGCCATCAGGGTCTATTGGTCCTGCTGGAGCTGGGCTTCTCTCTGGCCCCTGAAGGCAGTGAGGTCTGGGGTCAGCTGACTCTGCACCTAGCAGTAGGGGGTGGACCTGGGCTAATTTGCCAATTTTGACTGTCCAGACCTGTTTCATCAACACTGCAGTGTCGGTGTGAAGAATAAACAGCTATCGATGTCAAGTCCTGCACATTGTCAGTGTACATTCATGCTTCCTCCCGTGTCCTTGGGCTGGGTTGAGATTCCAGCATGTAGGAAGGAGAGAGTTACGTGTGCATTGTAGGGTGGGTGGAGTGCAACTGGTTATCTAGAATTAAGTGGCAGGGGTGGTGAGGGAGTGTTGGGGAGCTGGGGGCTGAGAAAGGGAGTATTTAAAGTGTAGACATGCATGAAATTTCTCCTTTTAGCTATTTCTTCTTTGAGCTTCAGACCTTACTATTAAAAAAATCTCCATTGGGTTTTGACAGGTCTGTTTCTAGGGCAGCATTAGCTTTAACAACAAGGCTAGAGGGGTGACTGCCTGTGAATAAGAAAGAACACTGTTGAAATAGAATTGTGAATGTCTGTTTTTCTCGGGTATCTCAGGGCTAGAAGGAGAGGAGAAGCCTGAAGTCTTTGGAGACTTCCCATTTAAATTTCATATCAGCAGAGGGAGGCCCACTGGTATGCAGTTGGCGATGTGAGAGCCAGTTCATGGTCTTGGACTCCAAGCTATAGAAAAATTTATTGAGGACAAAGATGTTTTCATATTTCTTTCCTCTTCTGTTGAATCTGTTTTATGAAAAATGTCATGAAAATGCAATAAATATGCCCTTTACGGAGTGTTTTGATGTTTATTTTCTTTTTTATGGCCTTACAGGTATATTAAATACAAACAATTCTGATATTTAAGGATTACGTGCAATTAATAGACTTCCATCTCATGATAAAAATGACACATGGGACAAGATATCTAATTGTTATATTTTTCAAGTTCTTATCAAAAAATGAGTAAAATGTATTTTTGTATGATTTATTATTAAATATAAAGACCATAAGAATTAATGTACAATATTTAGGGCATAAGTGAGGTTTTGCGCCCATGTAATTAACTATCTTAATCCCTCTGGGACTTCAGTTCCCCCATCTCTAAAACGATGGAATGAACTAGAGGAACTTTCTGTCTTTAAGGTTTATTTTTTCTATAATGCTGCAGGGTGTGATGAGAAATGTCATGATTAACCTAATCAATGAGTAATTATTAAACTCCTGTCAAATATTTGCTGTTTTATTATTGAAGCAAGGAATTTATTCACAGTACAGAAAAGTAAGTCATTTCTAATAGCTGATGATAATCAGTCAATGTGAACTGAGTGTTCATTGTGTGCCAGGATGATATGCATCACTCTGAATGTTCATGATCTCATATCTAGCATTTTCCCACATATTTTATGATATAAGCCAGTGTAACATCAAGACCAGTTGATATGAGAGAATTCACTTTCATTCTAGATGGAGGGTAACATGACTTGTTGATATAATTCCGAGGGCTTTTTAAGGTATATGTTACTGAGGGGGTCTCAGGCTTCTCATTTGGTTTCTGGCCTAGATCTTCATTTCCAGAGCGTGTTTGGGGGGCCTTTAACTAATACCTTCCCTTTGCTTCCTCTGTGTAGCACTGGAGTCCAGAGTAAGTGCTGTGGAGACCACAAGCAAGATTTTAAGTGAGGAGGAAGTATGGTAGAGTGGTTCAGAGTCTGAGCACTAGAGATGAGACTTGCCTGGGTTTGAATCCACTTACCGTGTAACCTTGGGCAACTTTCTTAGCCTCTCTGTGCTCAGTTTTCTCATTTGCAAAATGGAAATGGAATATCCTAAAATAGGTTCTTAGGATTATATGAGATAAAATAAGTAGGAGCTTTTAAGGCATATTCATGCTTTTTTGTCACATGTTCATTACCGTTACTTTAATTCCTGGTTTTCTGTCTCCCCAAAGAGTGGGGGTTTGACATACCATATGGGCTTCTCTGATTAGCTCCAGCCCAGAGGGTAGCCCAGGATTTGCATGATTTAGCCTGCCTTTTCATACTGGGGCTCTCTTCCCTGACTTGGGGTCGTCTAGCTCTATGTTGAGATATTGGGGATATGCTTGTCCTCAGCTTTTCTTTACATGTGAACCAGGTAAGAGAATATGCTGTTGATTACTTCTGGCCCATAAAAGGTTATTACAGGGACTGGATGAATCTGTAGTATTAAGATGTGAAGAGCCCACCTTTTTCAGTAATTTTACTTCTACAAATCTATCCAAGGGAAATAATCATAGCTGGGTAAATGTATTTTTTGAAGCCTTACTTATAATAGTTAAAAAAAGGAAGCCACCTAAGTGTACAGTAGAGGAATGGTTAAATAAAAGATTCTGATTTATACATTAAATATCATATAGCCATTAAAATGTATTTGAAAAAATGTTTATAACTTGAAACTGCACTAGACAAAAAAGTTGGATGTAAAAATATAGTAAAACTTGAGTTATATTAAATAGAGTACATACATAGATATATGTATATGTTATAGATATATATGTACAAACCTGTACATGTGATTAAATTGTATAGCACTAAATACACACAAACAAACGAGTATAAGTAAAACCCAGGAAATCCAAATAAGATTGGTGGATTGTATCAGTGTTATCCTTATTGTGATATTTACTGTAGTTTTATAAAATGTTACCATTGGGGGGAAACTGGGTAAAAGGCACAAGAGATCTCTGTATTATATCTTACAACTTCATGTGAATCTACAATTATCTCAACAAAAATTTCAATGAAAAAAAAAATGGTACCAGATCTAAACGGTTTTACAAGTTAAGTTCTGCTGTCCCTTCAAGGAACAGATGCTAATCTTTGTTCCAGAGCTTAGAAAATGACAGAAGGCTATTCTTTTTCTTTTTGTGAGGTTAGCTTTATTTTGTGTCCAAACCAGACAAGGAAAGCACAAGGAAACTAATCTGTAGGCCAGTTTCACCTAGGATCGTAGATGCCAAAATTTTAAATAGAATGTTATCAAACTACATACAGCAGCTTATTAAGAGAATGATGATGAGCCCAAGAAAGGTTTTTCCAAGGAATGTTTCAACGTCAGAAAAGCAATGCAGTTATTAAGTTTAAGAGAGAGCAATATGATCATCTCAACAAATGCAGAGAAGCATCTGGTAAAAGTTTATAAAGATGTTAACATAAGGGTCTGTAATTTCTGGTTAACTGAGGGTTTACTATATTAGGGTTAGTACATCTGTGCTGATGGCTCAATTCGCTTGGCATGTTTAGGAACCAGAAAGCCACTGTTTACTGGGTTGTTAGGCAACAGTCTCTGGTTACATGGGTGACAGGTGTGTGACAGTGCAATAAAGTATGGGTTATAATATATATAGATTTTTATTCGTATGAAGTTGTAGTTTTAGCATTGCCAAGATTCAATGGTATACCCTCCCAAATTGATAATTAGGAGATGATCTTGGAGGTTTTAGAATCAGATGAATTGGGGTTCAGTTTCTGGTATTACCACAGAAAAACCACGTAACCTTAGGGGTATTTCTTATCATTTATCATCTCCGAGCTTGTTTTTTTCAGTGTTAAACTGGATGTTGCTCTTTGGTTATTTTGAAGATTACCCTCAATAATGACTGAAAACTTCTAACGCAAAACCTGAACCATAGTAGGTGTTTTAAACACATTTGTTTCTCTTTCCTTTGAGCTTTAAGTTCGGTGATTCTGGAATATGTTATATATTTATAAATATGCCTGTGTTTCTTGTTTCATGCTTGCATTCTGACTCTTGATGTTAAAGGACATATATTTTCACAAATTTATGACCAGTTTATTTTTTAATAGGTAACACATAATGCTGAATTATACTTTTTCTTTCCCCCATCATCTGTGTTTCAACATCAGGAAAGCAGTGCAGTTATTCACAGTTTAAGGGAGCTTAATTACACTCAGCTAAAGCTCAAAATAGACTTGTATACAAGTTGGAAATTTAGTTAAGACTTGAAAATCTAATGTAGTACTTGGGATTGTAATTGTAAAATGCTTAAAGAAGGTCAAATCGGAATCTTACATTGTAAATACTGATTTATTTATCTGTTAAGTTTACCAGTGAATTAAAATCTTAATTTTGTGCTCTCTAAATGAGTTCATTTCTGAACTCATTTAGATTAAGAGCGATATTTTATTTGATTATATTAGATTTGATTAGATTTTGTGATTGTCTTGATTAGTTAGTAAATGAAGTTTTATGTTTGGTAAGTCAGTTAGTTAATAGTTAACTCTTGTTACTGCACACTTAGCAAAGGCAAATTTCTTTATTGGTCTTGCAAGTTAAAAAGAAATTATGACATAATACATACATTCTAGCAACTGTTATATACGTTTTGATTATTTAGGGTAATTGAAGATGGGCTGAACCCATATTTAACATATGCATCAGTTTGTTTTTGTCTGAATCCAGTTAGACATATCCAGCAATCAAAACTGCCAAAGAACTACAATTGAGAAGTATAAGAAGAACTCTTTGTAGAAGAGAAGTCACTGCTTTCTAGAAAAACAAAAACAAAACCTTCCCTGAAGTGGCAGAGTGTTTTGGAGAAAAATAAGAATTCTCTTTGATGACTTGAAGACACTTAATTTTGATACTTTTCTCTTTTTCTCCACCTGCTCTCCAAGGAAAGACTTCTGAGAGTTAAGGTATGCAAAAGATACAATGAGCAAGAAATTGTTTAGAACCTGAATAATCTATTTGATATCAGGGGAGAAAGAAACCTTACAATTCACCAGTCTGATTCTCCATACTCTGTAAGCTTTAGACTCTTAAAGGTGAGAGCTGGACCTTATATTAGGTGTTAAGATCAAATACTCTTAGCTGATGAAAGAGGTATAAAGGAGTTAGGATGAGTCCCATTATGTTCTTTTTGATTCTGCTTTTTAAGTATATAACAGTGGATTTGAGAGCTAGAATTGCTTTTAAAAGGAAACATATCTAGGGAGGTTTAAGTCATTGGTCTAAGAGCACATGGCGGTAGAGGTATAAGTTGGGTCTAGGCAATCTGGTAAGTTAGTCTTTTTTTTTTTCTTACATAAAACAGTTCCTTCTGGCTCCTTCTTCTCCCTCATTCCTCACATTAATGATGAGCACTGAACAAACTATGTTTTATTCATCATCAAACAAGGTGAATAAATGAAATACCAAATGGAGCATATACTATGTTATACGGTCTTCATCAGTGGTTGATTCGTTTTGTGCAAAGTGAATAACAAGGTGATTTTTAGATAATTTCTCAATTTCCAGCAAAAATTGTGCTTCAGCTAACTCCTTTGTCTGTGAACCTTTTGGCTAATTAGAGGAGGAGAGCTGAGAACATTGGAGTTTGGAAGACCCTGAAGACCCCAAGAGGTCAGGGACTGAAGTAAAGTTGATTTGTAAATCTTGGGAAGATTCTGAAGACTTGTAGGGAGAAAAGGTGATAAAAGCTTTCTGGAGATAAGAGTCAAAACTAGAAGCAAAATCCTGGTGAATTAATACCACACGTATCTAGGGGAAAATAACTGCTACTGTAGGTTAAGGGAAGAAGAGCATTCCTTGGATTTTTATACTAAAAATATGTCAGTGCCTTCCTGGAAGAGAGTCTGAGACACTAATGGCTCAGGTAAAAGTACTTTTTCAGTACTTTTTCTTTTTGCCAGTATTAGATGTAGATTCACCTTTTCTCCAAACATTTTTTTTCTTGGATACTGCTTTTGTAAATCTTAGCATAATAACAAATATATTTGAGTCATAGTTTCTCAGAAAATGAGTCTTTGGGGTGATAGCTTTAAGAAATGAATTCATTAAAAGACAACAACATTCAAGATTACTACACCAATCTCCTGCTTAGAACTATGATTGGCAGTTTCCATTCACTGTCTCTAATTGTCGCTCTACTGCATGGTGGTACTACTTGACCAGTTGCTTGTGACTCGGAAGTTAGAGCCTCAGCTTTTTCAGTTTTAAGTAGTCCTGACATAATACTACAGTCTTTCAAGAGAAGAGTGGAAGTGTTTAAATGTATAACCACTTTTTAGTCGAATGGGTGCAGCTTGAATAATGAAGTATCAGACCCTTCATTTGCATTGCTTGGCCTAATAGGTCATTGTATTCGGATTTCTTTATAATTTAGCATATTACTTTGATGGCTCCTCTCCACAAGCTTCAGTCTGGTAATGCGAGAACTAAGGAATAGAATTAATGGGAATCTCTTTAAATCCCAGCTCTGCTCGTATCTATATGACTTTGAGCTGGTAACCTAGTCTGTGCCTCAGTTTTCTCATCTGTAAAAAGGAGCTTAGTCACAGCAGCTACAGTAGAGATGCTGTGAGCATTAATGAGTTACTGCATGCTCAGCATTTAAATGAGTGCTGGGTGTTGAGTCAGCACTAGCCTCTGTGTTGACGCTGATTGAAATGGATGGATGGTTCATTAGATGTGCTGATCAAAGAAGAAAAGATCCTCTTTTGAGGTTTTGAACCTGAGACTGAGAAGAATGACGGTGCCACTGACCAGATAGGAAAGAAAGAAGCGAGGCTGAAATTCTTTCCCCTTTTTTGTTTTCATGGCTAGTTCTAGTTCTCATCTGGATAGTGAAGGGCATGTTCTAAATCAGTGGTTCACAAACCTTTCTGCACATTAAATTCACCTGGGGAGCTTCTAAAAGCTATCAGTGCCTGGGCCCTACCCAGGGCCAATTAAATCAGAATATATGGGGCTGGGGCCCAGCTACCTGTTTGTAAAAGCACCCCAGGGAATTCCAACCTCCAGAAGGTTTGAGAATCAGTGCCCTAAGTGCCTTTCTTGGTCTCCTCCAGTTTAGAGAGAAGTCTCGTAGATTAGGTTTTTGTCATCTTAAACCATGTTCTCCACTGCTTGTGACTCAGCCTCCTGGAGTACAGTGGCTTCATAGGACTGATCTGCTGCTGGTCAGTCTAAACTGTGCAGAATTGAGAAATGCTTGCTCCTTTCCAGCTTCCTTTTCTACCCTTCTCTTCAACATTTGTCTGCTGGCTCATACTTTTCTGATAATTACATTGGTGGATTATGATGCATTTGAGAGTTCTTTAGACGAGATTATATGTACATTTAATTAAGTTTACCTGAGGATGTCTTTAAAAAATTGAAACATTTCCCTTTCTGAAGGAAAACTTTCCTTAGTAGAACAAAGGATACTTGTCTTCTTGGCCTGGTTGCAGAAAATCATGTTTGGTCAGCCTATTAGATTTGCCTGAGTTCATGCTTTGAACAGAGAGATTGAGTTTTACTGATTGGAAATTTATTCTAGGACTTTTCTGAATTTACCAGTCATGTATAAGTCCTACACGTGTCTTAATGATGGCCCTCTTATTGTAACTGCACTTCACATCAGCGACTTGGACCTGTTTCAAATCAAATTAATTCCATGAACTCTACTGTTTCCTGTTGAAGTAGGGAGGAGAGAGTGCTTTAGGCTGTCCCGTGAATAAGGCATCTGAGTTGTCTTTAGCTCTTGCTTCAGTAAAAAAGCAGCAGCCCATTATCTAATCTATTCATAGTTTACTTTGTTCAGATATCTAATTTGGGAGCATGTTTGCCCTCACTCAACTCTGAAACACAATTTTCCATCCCTTGAATAAAAGGGGATATCTTTAATTGACTCGGGGGCAGCGGTGGGGCGGGGGAAACCTCACTTAAGAATCCTAGAATTCTCAGAGCCTGTGCAGATTGCTCTGCCGGATAACATTAAAATGCTGACCCTTTAGAAACTGCCATTCAGCATGCATCTGTCCTACAGTAGAGTTAGGAGGATTATTCTGTTAAAAAGGGCCATTTGCTATGATTCATAGGTGCTTAAACCCAATAAGTCTGTAATATCTATAATAAAATTCAACATTACTATTCATTGTTTTGGTGACAGTAGGGTTAACTGTGTCTTTACAAGGTATTAAGTGTGCACGTAAATTAATTTTAGAAATTAAGGGAATGGAAATATGAATTCTAATTCTACTCCTTCCTCCCAGTGTACCCTGATAGGTAGGTGTTCCAGAGCATTGACATAATACAGTTTGTAGACAGAAGTGTTTGTTCCCAGTAGAAACTGAGGTGTTACGAGTCACATAACTCTGGTATTAGGTCCGTGGTTCTCAAACTGCGGATAGATCAGCAGCACCTGCATCAACTAGGCATTTGCTATAAATGCAGATTTCTGGACCTCCAGACTAACTAAATCAGAAACTCAGGCGATAGGTCCTAGCAATGAGTTTTACAAAGCCCTCCAGGTGATTCTGTGACATGCTGGAGTTTGAGAAGTACTGAGCAGTGGCTCGCGTCTCTGACTGTACGGCAACTTTACATGAGAGCTCCTGGTTGTAGGGTCCAGATATCAGTATGTAAAGCTGCCTTGGTGATTCCAGTGTGCAGCCAGGCTTGCAGGCCACTGCTTTAGGACCTGCTACTCAAAAGGTGGGTACCAGCCCAGCAGCATGGTCATCACCTGGGAGCTCATTAGAACTACAGAATCTTGAACCTCACCTGAGACTACTAAATTGTAATTTGCATTTTAACAAGACTCCCAGTGACTCATGAGCACATTAAAGTTTGTGAAATACTACTTTATAGAAATAGTGAGTTTCATTATAGAAGTCAATTCCTAGAACACACTTAATTTAAAAGTTTTGTGAGGAGGCAGAAGAACTGCTTTTGGCTTCTGCCTTGCGTTAACTCAGGGAAGCAGCCAGCCATTGAGAGGAAAGGGATGGCTTTAATAGCTTCTGCTTATAAAGACCCAGGACTATTAGCTGTAACAATAGCTCATAAGCCATCGCCAGGTAAGTATAGCAGTTAAGACACTTCCAGGTGCAAGTAACAAAAATTCTAACAAGACTAGCGTAAGCAATAAGGAGGAAATTTCTGGCTCAAATAATGAAGTCTGGGAGTAATTGTCTTCAGGCCTGGCTGCATTAAGAGGTTTAAGTGACGTTATCAGACCTTAGGTTTTATATATCTTTCAAAGTAACTTTCCCTTGTTAGATTCACACTCAGGCCTTAAACTAATCAAGGTAATAGCTAAGCTGTTGTTAAAAAGAGATTCCTCATAGATAGTGGCTCAAAATAAATGGATGTTTTTCCCTTTGACATAACAGCACAAAGACAGGGCTGGTGAGATGGCTTTGCAATGATCTCACGCAGCTCTTTACCTGCAGCTCCAAGGTGACTACTCTACCTTTACTGTCTTCCTGTCAGGAGACTCAGTCAAGGGAAGAACCCTTTCCTTTTAAGGCCACAGCCTGGAAGCGAACATATCATTTCCACTTACATCCCATTAGTCAGTACGTAGTCGGCTGGCCACACGAGGTGCAATGCATGCTGGGAAATGTAGTTTTTATATAGGCAGCCATGTGCCCAGTAAAATCTAGGCAGGTTATATTAGTAAGGAAAAGAAGATTTTAGAACCTGATGACAACCAGGAGAGACCTCTGTCTTTGTGGTGTCAAGATGGGGCCTGACAAGCCCAGGTTAACAGTCTGTGTTTTCAGCAGTTGTGGTAGAACTTCTTTTTCGCCAACTCTTCTAGTGAGAATTGGAGAATAACTTCTCTTTGACTCTAGATTGGCCAAGCCTGACTGTTTCTGGCTGGGATGATATATATCATCCCTGGAACTACAAGTGGAAGAAATGTCACCAGAATCCCATGGATGGAGATAGGAAAGGACTGGTTGTCCAAAGACAAATGCAGGGATTGTTACAACCTGAGGGAGAAGAATGGATGCTGTCAGGACCGGACACCTTTTCCTCTCTTCACGTGTGCTGTGTCTGTTACTACTACGGTGACTTCCCTTTCCAGTCCGATTGTCACCTCATGTGATTTTGCCAGGATAAGATGTTTGGCACACATACCAGTTTGCCTCAGAACTCACATTCCTAAGGACCCAACTTGGATGTGTGTTCAGGCATCACCTTCTATCCATGAGGAAACTCTCGTATGCATCTACTTGCTGACAAAATAAACAGTTTATATGAGCTTAACCTTACTCTTGTTATTGGTTTTTGGCCCTATACAGGAAAGAGGAGAACTTGGGAGCGCTAATAAAGCCAGGAGTGCGAGAGGATTTACTGTCAACTTAGTGAATATGGAATATTTGAAGATTATTAGCATATTAGATAAAAGGCATTTAAGAACAAATTTATTTGATGAGTTTACTAAACACAGACTGTACCTTTGCTGTCTTATTTTTAATTGTTGATAAATATGCATAAAGGAAGATAAATTTTATCTTGGGCTGATTGGTATGTACTTTTTTTTAACGTTCTAAATGAAATTGTTGCATTTTTAACTGCTAAAGGTTATATTGATAAAGGCCTTTAGTACATCAAATAATGATGAGTGTTAAAAAAACAATGAATTGCGTTTGTGTTTACCCTCTCATTCTCAAGGGTTTGTTTCCTCTAATATATATATTTTTATACCTTACTCACTGCACAGAGGAATTGAGGCGATTCTCAGGACTGCATACCTTTCCCACAAACTTTAGAAATGATGTAAATGGTTGATTTATATGTATATGCAGCCAGAGCAATCTAAAAGCATACTATGTAATGCTCTTTTAAAAAGTCGTAGTCTTAAATGATAGAAAAAATAATACATAATATTCAGAATAACATTCTGTTTCCAAGCCTCTCAACTGAATGCTTATTGTCCTTTTAATAAAAATGTGGATTGCAGGCATATTTGATGTAAATGAATTAAAATTTCATTTGCCCAGAACTTCGTGTATTACGTTAATAAGATTTACCCAAAACACTATTGTTGGTTTAATAAATATTAAGAGCATTTGTGAGATGCCTCCTGGTGTTTACTGTTTCTCTCCTTGGGCATTAACTATACTTGTGAGTCTTTACCAGGCTGCTCTTGTTGTTTTGTGCCTTGAGGCATAAATAGAGACACAAAACCCAGAAGATTCAAACAAATTCCATACCATAAACTATTTGCAGATGCATTTTGTATTCAGGAGAGGCTTTTCATTTATTTAATATAAAACTACTTTCTTTTAGCATTCTACATGTACAAAAAGAGATCAGTTTTTTTGTTTGTTTGTTTGTTTTACTGGAAATTTAAATAAGATCATGAAAAGATTTTCTGAAAAGTGTCATCTAACAAGCAATAGAAAGATATAAAGTAATGACATATCTGACCCTTTATCTTCCTGGATCTTATATTCTTTTGGACAATCAGGAATGAAAGGAATGGAAGCTGCCAAGGAGACAGATTTTGATTGAATAAAAGGAAGACCTTTCTAAAAGACAGTCAGAGATGAAATAGACCGTTTCTGAAATAGCGAGGGCTGTGCCTGGAGGTGAGCAAGCATGTATTTGGATGGCCATTTATTTGGGATCTTTAGAAGAGAATCAGAGCATCAGCTGGCTGGGAGATTAGCTGACCTTTACAGCTTCCTTATAACCTTAGATTCTGTCATTCTTACAGTATTTTGATGTGGAATGCTGAGCAACTTAACATTTTATTTCCTTTCCTAATAGTTTGGTCTGAGACTGGACATCCTTTGTTGCCCTTAGTTGATGGAATATGGCATTCTAGGACCAACTGTTTGTTAAACTGATGGTAAGCCCTCTATTTGCCAACTTTAGAGGACAGTGTAACTATTGAAATTTGACACTGCCTCAAACTTCAGATGACTGATAGGTACTCAATCAGGTAGAATAGCCCCTTGATTGTCTGTTGTGAGCCAGAGAGGTATATACCAGAAAGATAAGTCAAACTCAAGTCTCAGTGAGTGGTCTTGAAGGGACAGAGAATCTTTAGAAGTGAAGACGCAGAGGGTCTCCAAGCCAGTATCAAGGGAAAGGGGCCACTGCCCCAATTGTCAAGAGTTTATGGGGAGATACTCTTATCTTCCCCCACCCCAAGCATTCACTTCTACACCACTTGGCAACGTGCACCAAGGAGCTCCTCTTAGACTGGACAAGGACAGTCAGGCTGTGTCATGATCACCCATAATCCATGGATTACAGCAGCGGTCCCCAACCTTTTTGACAGCAGGGACCAGTACCCTTATGAGAATGTAATGCCTGATGACCTGAGGTGGAGCTGAGGCGGTGATGCTAGCACTTGGGAGCTACTGCAAATACAGGTGAAGCTTTGTTGGCTTACCCACCGCTCGCCTTCTGCGGTGCGGCCTGGTTCCTAACAGGCTACAGATTGGCCTCCGGGGTTGAGGACCACTGGGTTAGAGCACAAAGCTTTCTTTAAGAGGCTTAAGTGACCATTGTGAAAAACATCACTGAAACAAATGATGGGCAGGAGGACGGGAGCTAGAAACCATTTCCTAACCATATCCCTACCACTTTACTTTTGCCCAGCCACCACTCACTTTGCGTTTCTTTAATGTGAGTGAAACAAGAGAATGCTGGACAGGTAGCCAGAGACTTGAGTTCTTATAGGCTGGCCTTTCTCTGCCAGTAACCAGTGGTGACTTCTGGCAAATACTATCGCTCAACCTTTTCTGCCTCAGTTTCCACATTTGTAAATCCTGTTGCCTGTTGATCTCTATAGCCAAGCATGCTGTAGTTCTTTAATGGCTATGCTTACTTTTTTTTTTAAGGAAATCATTTTTTCCTCCTTTCTACCTAATGCCTTGGAATAAAGTTTTTAAAATTCCAGGCCACATTTTAACATTCTGCTCTATCGTCTTCTCTTCTCCTTTGTCAGCCAAATAAATTGGTTACGGTTGTCACTTAGAATGCAGTAATCTTTCATGACTATTTCCTCTCAGAGGTGCCACTCCATCTAGCTGCTATAGCTCAGGTTTCTTCTTCCCAGATAGGAAGATAGAGGTTGCTTTTGAATATGGGAAATAGAAGTTGGAATAGGAGGTAAAGTTCTCACAGTAGGGGAAAATGTCCACCTGTTAGAGACAGGAAATAACTGGGGTGTGAGGCCAGCTGTCCTTGTTCTGTGGATGACAATTCCCAGCAGATTTTTTTCCTGCATTTTAGGCTCTGAGTATTACACAGTGGATATATAGTTTTGTTGTCCTGGGAGCTAATAGTTCTATTAAAAACTGGGCAAGTGAATGCACTCTGAGAAGATCATGAGTCTGTGAATAGCTCAACTGTTATACTCTGGCGGGGGGCAGGGTGGAGAGGTCCCAAGAAGCTGATGAACCTCTTCTTCCAAAGGCTAACATTTCACTCAGCATGATTTTCTCACAAACTATCAAATTTGAAAATCTCAAATGCCTGTGAAATTGATGGCAAGAATTAGGAGGCATGTGAAAAATACTACCCACCTGTGATCATGCCACACCCACCAGTTTACAGCTCATTAGCCCCAGGGACTCTAGAAGAAGCCTTTCCAGAATGATGGGTTTCCTGGCCCGAAGTGCTGAACTCTCCCGGCCTGTATTAGAATCATCTTAGGGGAGGAAGGGGTGTGTTTTGTTAAAAATACCCATTCTTGGTTTCCACTACTGCATTTTAATGTCTAAACACTGAAGTTACAGTATAACTGTTTTAGGCTGAGAGACTCCAAAGCTTTTTAGTTACAGGTCTAAGGTCTTCCTCTATCAAATGCAAAATTTGATAGTGAGCTCAGGATCAAAATATACTTAGCTTTCATTATCTGGAAATTGTTTACTTATTAAAAAGGTAATTTATTTGGCCATGCAGTATAACTCAAATAATATGATTTCTTTTATGCTGCTTGCAATTGATGTACATAATATTTAACAGCTTTCTTAAGATATAACTCACATACCACAAAAAGTCACCTATTTAAAGTGTACAGTTTAGTGGTTTTTAGTATTTTCACAGTTGTGTGACAGTCACCACGATCTGATTTTAGAGCATTGTTGTCATTCCCTAAAGAAATTCACTACCCATTAGCAGCCACTTCTCATTTCATCCCTACCAAGTCCTAGTGGTTACTACTCTACCTGATGTCTTTATAGATTGTGTCTATAGATTTGCCTATTCTGGACATTTCATATAAGTGGAATCATACAAGATATGGTCTTTTGTGACTGGCTTCTTTCTCTTAGCATAATGTTTTCAAGGTTCATTCGTGTTGGTACTTGTGTTAGTACTGTATTTCTCTTCATTGCCGAAGAATATACATTTGTGTGGATCTACCAGATCCTGTTTACCCATTCATCAGTCGATGAACACTTGGGTCATTTCAACTTTTTGGCTATTGTGAATAATGCTGCTTTGAACATTATGTACCAGTTTTTGTGTGGACACGGTTTAATTTCTCTTGGCTATATGCCTAGGAGTGGAATTGCTGGGTCATGTGTAACTTAGTGGTTAACATTTTGCGGGACTGCCAAACTGTCTCCAGAGTGACCATAATTACATTCCCATCAGCAGTGCACAGGGTTCTAGTTTCTCCACCTTCTTGCGGACACTTGTTATTGTCTGTCCTTTAGATTGTAGTCATTCTACTTGGTGTGAAGTGATATTTCATGGTGGTTTTGCACTTATGTACTAAGGATGTGAGCATCTTTTTGCATTCCTATTAGCCATTTGTATTTCCTCTGGAGAAATGTCTTTTTAAATTCTTTGCCCATTTTAAAATTGGGTTGTTTGTCTTACTGAATTTGAGAGTTCTTTATATATTGTTGATCCAAGTCTCTTATCAGGCAATTTGTAAATATTTTCTCCCATTCTGGGGGTTAGCTTTTCATTCTTATGATAGGGTCCATTGAAGGACAGAAGTTTTTAATTTTTGTGAACTCGTATTTATCTATTTTGTTGTTGCTGCTTTTGGTGTCATATGTAAGAAATCATTTCCTAAATGAAGGTTGCAAAGGTTTGTTCCTGTGTGTTCAAAGAGTTTTGTTTTTAGCTCTTACATTTAGGTTTATAACCCATGTTGAGTTAATTTTTGCATATGTTGTGGAATAGGGACACATCTTAAAAAAATACAGTATCTAGTTGTCCCAACATTTTTTTTTTTAAAAGACTATTCTTTTCCCCTATTGAATTATCTTGGCACCCATGTTGAAAATCAATTGACCATAAATGTAAGGAATTATTTCTGGACTCTCAATTTTATTCCATTTGTCTACATGATATATATGCAGTACTATATGTACATATTTATGTAATAAATATATATGTATATATTTGTGCATATATATATATATATACATACACATGCAGAAGGGGGGATCTTAAAGCATACTTGGTTTTGACTGGTATAGTCCTTGGGCTTTAATTTAAAGTGGTCAGGCAATGGAACAAATTAAAAAGCAGGAATTTAAGGCATTAACTACATCATCAGACTTGGCCATGATGTCCCTCAAGCCTCAGTTGAATCCACTTACCAGGGATACAAAGAGTAGGTAGTAGAGTGGTTGGCTTGCTCTTTGTTTTACTTTTTTCTGCCTCTTGAAATGGAATGCATTGCCCAATGTTTTAGAGTAAGTGATTTTTAGATCTCTCTGGTCTTGGCCTTGCCCTGAGAGCAAGGACTTGGTTAAGTGACCTTTGTGAGCTCTGAACGGCATCCACCCTGCATATAGATTCTTGGCCTGAGTGTCTAAAGCTGTGAAATGAAGGAATTTGATTAGGTTCTAATGCTTCCATCCAATCAGCTTGAAATTCTGTGATTTGTGTGCATGGCCACCCTTTAAAAATAAATGGTACATTTTATCGTTGTCATCTACACGCAAAACTGAAAGAATGACGACATATCCCGTTAATTCTCTCATTTTACTGCTGATTCTGATGAGAAGAGGCTCACAAGCAAATAAATGGCAGGACTGAAGCAACTGTGACCGGTTCTCTTAAGTTAGTTTAATGTATAAAAAGCCTTGTTGTGTGCTCTTTATAATGCTTCTGGGTTATTTTAATTTTTAATGATGAAAAGCATGACAAAGAAAAAGGAAAAGACAAGAATTTGCTGTGATACTGTGTGCTTCTTCCTTGTGGATATAGTTGGAGGGACTTTCTTACTTTGAGATCAATTAACTATAGATAAGTAGCTGAAACTTCTTTCAGAATGTCTTAGTTTTCTTCTTGGGTTTGTGGGAAGGTAGAAATACAGGTTTTTAATTGTTCACAGCTAGTACATGAATATAGTGGTAATAATAATTAAGAATAATATGGTTCACCTCTTAAGCTGTTAATTTTAAGCCACTAAGTTTTTTTGATCTGAAGTCTGGCAGAGTCTTTGAGTGGAACGTTTGGAGGTCCATCTTGTTTTCAGTCAGGCAGTGTGCAAGTCCGCCTTGTCTTCTAATTTGTTACATAATTTGTTGATTTTTATGTCTTCTACCTAAAAGCAGATGCACACAACACCAGTCCACTCTCAGTAATATCCATGCAGGCATCCTCACTGCAGAACCCTTGAGTACAAGCAATGAGAACCCGAAGCCCACATCACGTGTGTGTGGGGAGCTGGCAGCCTCACGTGTGCCCTCTGCAGTGGGACCAGACCTGATAGACAGGGAGCCTTGTTAGGAGAGTGAATTTGCTTTAACGTTCTTGTGATTGGCGGCTGAGCCCAAGTGTGGCACTCACCACTTTCTTGAGATAAAAGGAACTCTTCCAGTTCTCTTGATAGTTAATCATAAAGCTGATTTTATAAGCTAATCCCCCACCCCTTGTTTTTAGTAAAGTCCTCAAATTCTCAAGTATTATGACAGTTTTGGGTGGAGTTTATTTTCCATGGTTTTTCTTTTTTTAAAAAAATAAATGTATTTATTTAAATTAGTTTCAAGTCCATGGTTTCTTAATGCTTCGTCATAGAGAAAATTTTCAAATGTTTCAAAATGATAAATATTTATTAGAGAATAAGTATAAAAATAGAATGTGTATTCTTGAAGAATGATTTGGGTAGAAGTTGTATCCTTGTTTTAAAGTTTTAAACTTTAAAACAACAAAATAGATGTCTTATGAGAACACGCCATTGCATCAAATTATTAAAAAATACCTCTACCTCTTTTACCCTGGATAATTTGGGGAGAAAAAAATCTTAGTTACATTTCCTATGTGAAAAAAACTAAAATCCTAATTATGGTTTTTTTTTTTTTTGAAGTAGTAATATAACATTAATTACATGAACAAATTGATCGCTTCTCATATTTTATGCTGGCCACGAATTTGGCTGTGTTAGTAAATAATTGTTATTTCATAACACATCATCGTCACTTTTCTCACAGGACTTCCTGGAACAAGATGACTTTTGCCAGGTATAACTGATATAAGAATCCTGCCAAGAAAACTTTCTAAAGACTTTTTTTTTTCACTTTTAAAAGTACACATTGTAGAAAGCTCTCTTGACTCTACTAACAGAACCCGTTTTATGAAGTTAAGCTGTTAACCCCATTTTATTTCTAGGAAAACAAGGTAGAATTGTTTTCACTTTAGAGGGCCATGGAATTGAACTAGAGAGGTTGTGACTTCATGAGAACACTAGGTCAGAATAGAAATTAGGGTGAGATCCATAAATTTAGTTATTTTCAAATGCGTGATTTTTGCTACTTCACTCACTTTTACTTTTTCATGAAATATTGTTTATCAGAGTGAACAGAGGAGCAGTAATAATTCCATTAATGAGAAGTCCTACATCATTGCCCCTCCAAGAGCCTCTTTTCCCATCCTAAGCTGTTTGTATACGCTCAGCATGTGGATACTGTGTGTGCTTCTGTTTTAAGTATCTGCTTCTGGAGAGCCAGCTTGAAAAAGCAAAACAGAAAAATCCATTGGCATTTTGAGAGTTGAATCCACAGAAGATGTTGTTTGCAATGTGCCGAAAACATAAGGTCCAAACAGCCGGAACAGGCCTGGTGCCAGGCAATTTCACTGTGAGAGAAGGAGGAGGTCTGAAACAGTCTTTTTAGGATTATCTCCAACTCAGCAGCTGCTGTCTGAGTTTGATTATGCACATCCTGCTCAGGGAGACCTGCAGTAACCCTTGGGCCCCTGGGGAAGTCAGGGCTGCCTTTTAAACAAAAGCCTCTTCCCTTGGACACCCAAGGGCAAAAGCCCAAACAATGTGGAGGTTAAAAGAAGGTGGAGCTTTTGAAGATTGGATTTGAAAGAACAATCTAGGAAGGAAACTGATTGCCGAATTTCGGAATTTCGGAACTGCAAGTGCCTTTTTAAGAGCCTGTAATTTTACAGATGAGGAAGCAGAGGCTCAGAGAAGTTAAGTGACTTGCACAAAGAGAACCAGTCAGAGCTGAAATCCAGGTCTCCTTTTTCCCAAGTTAGAGCTGTTTTATGTAGGTGCCATATTCCTGATAATATGATTCTCACATCAGTATAAATAATATGTTGTATATGTTGGAAAATTGACCTGAAAGAGAAGAAACTTTAAAAAAGCTTTTTGGAGTTATGTGTTAACCACCTTTTATAGACTGTCCAAGCATATTCAGATTTTTCTGTTATGTGGTAGAATTTTATCAGTGTGTAAATCTTAATAAGTGACCAGTAAATAGATTATTCCAGTAAATTTTATATGTGATTCTCAAAGGCAGAACAGGCATATTGTAGAGGTGTCGGGAGGGAAACTAGGAAGGATGTTTATGGAACGAAGTCTTTTGTTCAACTGTGGCTCTGGAGTAGGGCTACAGTCTCTGAGGATTTATGGCCTGTAGTCTGGAGAAGCTAGGTGGGCTCACATTATCTGTGTTTAAGAACGTGTGTGGGGTCTTTGAGCCTAAGGCTGTCCAGGTTACAAAAGGCTTTGTCAAAGAAGATGGTTATCTCGTGTTCTTTGAGAATAATGTGTTGCTGTTTATTTCACATCTGTGCTGGGGATTGAGAATTTTCCCTGCTTTGTGGTTGTAACAATATCCCCAGTTTGCTTCTTTTTAAGAGTTGGGAAGCTAATTTCTTGTAGGAAAGAATCCATGAAATCCAAGGATATCACTCGAACTTGGATGCTTTCTCTTCTTAATTAAAAGATTGCTCAATTAAAAGATTGAGTTGTTAGAGTTTTGTTTGGTATACGGGAACTATTTAACATTGTTGACCTAAAAGGGTTTTGACTGAGCGAGAGAGAAAAATCAGGGAGATCTTCTTCACTAAAATTCCACGTGGATTTGGAATCTGTTTTTGAATGGCGGGGTTTCTAATTGCTTTATCCATTTGTAAAGGTTATGTTGAGTGTATGAATTGAGTGTCCTTTTCTGTGACCCACCATCTTTTCTGAAAAACAAAACAAAATACTGCATTTAGGATACTCTGTTGAGATATAGTGGAATGTCTTTACATTTATTCTATAAGATTTTGGTGACAGCTGTAGCTTAAATGGGTAAGGGGAGGTCTGGAGTGCATAGTAGGACGAGACAGTAGGCAAATGTGAAGGTCTTCTTTTAGAGCTGTACCTTGGGAAATGTCTTATTTAATGGTCTAATTAGGACATGCCTAGTTTATTTATTGATTGATGAGCTTTTGAAGTACTTGTTGCCTGAATGTGAATTTTTCAAGTGGTTACCTGATTTTTCCCCCGCTCTGACGAGAGAAAAGTTAAGGTGGAAGGGAAAGCTGTATATTATTTTTGTTTTTATTCACGAAAGACATAGTTTTGGGTACTTTGGCAAAAGAAGGTATCAAAAGGTCATTAGTTCTTTCCTTTTTTGTTTCCTTAATTGATAGTGGCTCTTGGCCTCATTGAGGAATGCTCATATTATTATGCTGGAATGATATCGAAGGAGGCCACTAAAGCGATTTCCTCAGAAGGCACTTATTCTCATTTGTATGATACAAACCTTTTTGGAGAACTGTCTAGACTACCAAGGTAGGGGAAATAGCTTACGGATCTATGATCTGTATTTAAAATAATTATTAAGCTATCTAATTGGATATTTAGAGAGTTCAGGACGTATAAGATAAGGAAAACTATATATGTACTGATCACCTCCACCAGAAGTAACATCCCTCAGGTGGTAGCTTTCTCTAGGAAGAGGATGTATATGTCTATTTCTGGATTAGTTTTACACAAATGAAGCCTGTTTCTCACCTGCTTGCTGCCTTTTGCCAGGGGGTGGAATTTTTCCTTTTGCTGCTTGTCACTTGGCATTTGAATGGAAATGAGTCCTCTCTTTCGGAGCCAGAAGATTCTAATTCATCAGGAAAAATTTCTCCAAGGAGTTATTTTAGTTGCTTCATAGTAAACTGCTTACACTACAGTGAGGAACCTTTGAATTTGAAATCTTTTAAATATCTTTTTCTTCTTCAAAAAATGTATACAATGGATTTCTGAGCAGCTAAAATTCCATACTGGATAGCATTGTTATTCTCTGTAATCTCTTTTTAAAAGGTTTGGTGGTGTTTTGCTGTTCAAGCTAAACTATACTAACATGAAGTTTGGGTTTTGAAGTATAGAAGTAGTTCAGCAATAATAACGGGTGATCCCTTAGATTTCCTTGAAGAAGAAGGAAGACTGTATGGTGAATCTACATGCCTATCACGTCTGAAAACATTACTTACTAATTTTGGTTATGAGTTAAGCTTCTCCTTGGTGGATTGGGCCTCTTCCAGGAGTAACACTTGGAGTCCTAGGTGCTATTGGAGAGGTGCCTTTCATTCTCGGCATTCTGGGGAGATTTACATCTGTAAGCCGGATAAAAATATGTGGAAAGCTGATTAGTTTAATTGGCCCACTATTGTAATTATTCAGTAGGAGGTGACTGTGGGACAGTTATTATAGCCCAGAGTGTCTGGTAGGAAGGGGAGGAGACTCACTGAAAACAGCAGCAACGTTATAAAATGTTGATTTAAACGTGTATTTAGTAACAAATTTCCCTGGCACTTTAAGAAGGATGGAGAAATTCGTAACTATTTGGATCAAGAATCCATCGGAAAAAAAGAGGTGAGCTTTTTTTCAAGGATAATTGCAGGGAATTCTGCTAATGATTTCTCTTTCCTTAAAATACTCCACAGGGTAACAGGACTTCGTGGACGTAAACTCAGTGTTTATAACTTTAAAGTAGACACTCTAAAGTTGTTGCGACAGACACTCAGGGTGGCCAAAATGGTGCTTGCGTTTTAGGTTCTTTCAGAAAAGCAGCCCAGTGCAGGGTCATGTTGTAAAGTGGAGATTTTTCTTTCACATCAAAGGACAGGGCATGTTCTACAGACAGTGAGCTAAGAGGTAGGGAGCAGGCATTTCAGTACTTGCATTGGGAAACTATGTGTGGAATGTCATAGTTCACAGACCAGGGACCCAAAGTGAATCCAGGTGCCTCTGCCCGCTGCTGTTTTCCTAGAGAGAAATGACTGTAGGCAGAAATTGCAGCCAGATGAACCAAAAATAAAATTGATGGCTTTATTGGACTTTTTTTTTCATGAAATTTAACTTTCTAATGTGCACATACATCACTCTGGGGATGTCATTATAAATGACTGACCTTTTGTTTGGGGGAGCTGCTGCTCGCTGTCTGTGCAGCTCCACTCCGCTCGCTTTGATTCCGGCCCACATCTGTTGAGCATGTGATCAATTTTCTTTTCCCCCTCTGAAGCATACTGACAACTGGCTAAAAAGATTTAATGAAAACCAGTCAGAACTAATTTCAGTTAGATATTCCAGCTCTTCTGGTTTCAGATGTAGAAGTTATGGCTTCCCAAACGTCGCTGTTTTGAGGGCAGCATCAGGAAGTCTCCTTGGGCCGGGAACTGGGTTTCTTCGTCTTACTCCCAGCACCGCCCGGTTAATGATTGTAGGGTGGCTGGGAATAATGAACCAGCCTGTTATCAGCCAGCTCGAGTATTATAGAAAAATCATTCCTCCCTTTCTTCCTCCTTTCCCATGGAAGTCAGTGCACTGCTGTGGTCACACCTAATAAATACTGCAGACTTCATTGGGTTGTTTAATGGGACTTAATGTAGTGTCATTTGTGCACTTAAGTGAGTGGTTCTTATTTTTGTGTGGCTTACTGCTCAATCTTGAAAAGATGTGAGGTTTGAGGAGTTTCCAACAATTACTGTTTTTTATGGAACCAGAGCTTGAGTGAGACAAGACTTTGGCCGTTATTTAACAGGTCACCTGCATTTCCATATGAGCTTTGGGGATACTGGAGGAATTAAGTCACAATAATATAAAACTGTACTCTGTGCTTCGGCCTGTTCCAGAGAAATAATTGGAAACCCTGCCCTCTCTCCCGTCGTCATGCAAATCCCAGTAATGATTTCAGTCTCTACTCAAGTGCTCCCAAGTGTGCATGGCTGCCTGTTCCCTTGCCCAGAGAATTCTGTCTCATCTTTGGCCAATCTGGAGGCAAGAAGAGGTGAGGCTTCTGGTCAGTGTGCGATGCCAGTTAGGACAGGAGATGGCACTGTCTTGATCACCCTAGAGAAGCTTCTGTCCCTCACCAGGGAAAGCCACCTGCCCTGGCATTGCTGCAACCCTTTCCACTCCTGCAAAGCCGGCCTCCCAGCTGTGTTTGGTTATGCTGGTAGGCCTGGATTCCTACAGCGCTGGACTGGTCGGCGTGGGTCACTGGACAAGTTTCTCATCAGAGCCCCCTTTTTCACTGTGGTGAGGCTGCCCCCATCCTATCCTCCCCATCCCTGTTGGGCTGCCATTTTCTGTGAGCTGAAACTGGCAGCCCAACACGGGCCCAGGGAAAAGATTCTTGCCCTGGGGCTCGAAGACTGGCCCAGTTCCTCCAATCTGCCTTCTAGGAAGCTCTCAGGGAACAAAAACTTCCTCTCTTGGTCTGCCCTCCAGGCAGGATTGTTGAACTAGGACAGTTGAGAAACTGGTGCTTGGAAGGGTCAGAGGACTTGTCTAAGACCACATCTTACTGGAACTGGATTCCCAGGTATTTAATGATTTCTGGGAGCTTTCCTTTGATTTGTTGGATTTTTCCCCTGGAAAAATTCCATACTTGGGCCTCAGTTTCTCCGTATATGAAATTATAATAAGACTACTAGCTTAAGTAACTAAAAGGGGCAGTCATAGGTCACAGGCCTCCAGAGGAAAGGGTCTAGGACAGCGGTCCCCAACCTTTTGGTACCAGAGACCGGTGCTCCTATGAGAATCGAATGCCCAATGATCTGAGGTGGAGCCGAGGCGGTGATGTTAGTGCTGGGGAGCGGCTGCAAATAAAAATGAAGCTTTGCGCTGCTCACCTCTTGTTGTCGGCCCGTTCCTAACAGGCCACGGACAGGTACAGGTCCATAGCCCGGGGTTTGGGGACCTCTGGTCTAGGATGTTTGCATAGCTCTTTATAATTTACACAGCATTTTCCACACATTATCAGACTTAGTCCTTCCAGTAACCCTGTGGGGTGGGCATCGTTGACCTTGTTTCACAGATGAAGAAAGTAAGTCCCAGAGAGGATGAAGGTGAGGCTTGTCCAATCTGAGCATTTGGCCTGAAGTTTGTTAAGCATCAAATTTTAGAGACAGTCATGGCTTCGGGACGTGGCTGCCAGGCAGTGGTAGGCGCTTCTTTGCCTTGTAGTTATTTCCCAGTGATTTGGCCCCGTAGGCCTCCCCAGAGTGACTTTGTACTTATTTTTGTTATGGGTCTGAGGAAGTTAGAATTCAGTTAATATGCACTTATTATTCGTGATTCTGGATTTAAACATAGGAGTCTTTCAAGGGAATGTAAACTTTAAGTTTTGTAGAAAATAAAGTGTCAAAAATTATCTTATGTAGACAAAAGAAAAATTACAAGTTTGCATGCTTGATATATAGAGCTGATCTCCTTAAAGCAGTTGCTAAAACTACCCTGTTATCATATAACAATGTTTCTTTCTTGCTATAAAACATATGACCAATAAATGGCGTGACCACATATTTTACAGTTGCAGACATTTCTTCCCTCCCTTTCTTGAAGTTTAAAAAGACGGAGCAGATGTCTCTAGTCTCTTTTCAATGTGGCGGAAGAGAGAGGAAGTTCTTCTAGACTTCAGGAGCACCAAGGGGTCGGTCTCCTGTTAACAGCACGTGGATCGTGCCAAGAGCTGTGGAAACCCCACCTCCATCACAGGGAAAGAATTAAACAGCAAAAAAGTGGAAAAAGCCCTTTCCCTTTTCTTTTCTGAGAAATTTTAAGGGCCTTCATAAGTACTTGGGGCACATCAAAAAGATGAAAGGTCAAGCCGGGGACCCAAAATCGGATTCTGTGTATTGGCCCTCTGTGCACCAGTGGTCAGGATACCTGATTCACTCTCTGCCTCCGTTGTTCCATCTGTAAAACAGAGATGGTGATACTGCTGTCTGGTGCCTAGAGGAAGGCTGAAAGGGTGTTCACAGGGCACCTGGATCTGCAGGGGGACCTGGGGGCCTGGCCACTTACCCGAAGGAGAGAGGCGGCTGTCCCGGGGAAGGTGCTGGCTCCATACAACAGTCTTTTGCTGATGTCGGGTGACTCTAGGTCCTAATACTTGGCTCTGCTTTTGGATGTCAGTCATATTCATTCTCCATTGCCCCTGCTGATTTTTGACGCTGTCCCGTCCAGGATTTCTTTCAGCAGTTGGCATGGTGCCTGACTCATAGCAGGGGCTCAGTAAATATTGGTTGAGCAAGTGTTACCCTCATAGGGGAGAGGGAAGGTGTGCTGTTGACCTGTGGGGAGTGAGACTATGGCAGGTTCCTGAGCCTCATTATTTCTGCCTCTGGAGTGTTCGAATGCACCCTCTGTAGCAATAGAGACAAAAATGCAATATCACAAATACCACTGGAATCATTCTTTGTTTTTCATTGCTATGGCCCTTGTCATTATTTGTCTGGACAGGTACCACAGGAGACTTCTAACCATTCTCCCTGCCTCTGTTGGGGGCTTTAACACTAACTAGCCATCCACTCTGCTGGTTATCTCTGTCCTCCTAAAACAAATACTATCATGGCACTCTCCCACCTAAATGCCCTTCACTGGCTCCCTTTTGCCTCCAGTAAAATCCTCCACTAAACCTAATTCTAACCCTAACCTTAACTCTAATCGTAACCCTAACCTAGTACCAAACACTAATCTCAACCCTTGCCCTAACTCTCGCCCTCATGCTAAACCTAACGTTAACCCTGTGTGCCTCTACTCTGTCAAATCCCAGGGCCTCCATGGCAGCCCTGCGGGCTATTCAAGTGGGAGCTCTAATCTTCCAGATGGAGTTAGATTCGTTGGGTTTTAAAACCCCCTGATTTTAATTGGGTCTCAAACGACCTGGGAATCAACATATTTGGGACACATCAGTAGGGTACATTTGTAAAAGGGCATTGAATGTTTGGAACAGGAGTGCAATAATTCATGCTAAGTAACCAGAGAAAACTAAGATGTTAAAGGATCTTTGCATGTAGTCTTCAAAAATCAATTTAATAAAAAGTCGATTTTTCAGCTGATTGTATAGTTCATCAGGGAGAGTATATGAGCATATAGGTGCATACACATATATACGGTTGACCCTTGAAAAACATGGGTTTTAATTGCGCAGGTCCACTTATATGTACATTTTTTTTCCAATAAATATACCTTTGGGCCTCCTAATCCCTGGGTTTCAAATCCGTGGATTGAACCAACCACTGGTGGAAAACAGTATTTTGGAGTCATGGTTGGGAATCAGTGGATGCAGAGGACTGACCTTATGCATGGTTCTAGCCATTTTACATAAGGGATATGAACATTCGTGGATTTTGTTTTGGGGGGATCCTGGAACCAATTCCCTGCAGATACCGAGGGTCAACTGTGGTTAAGTTTTTGAGGAGTCAAAGGTTATACCCGGATTTTTGACTGCAGGGGTCAGCATCCCAACCCCCACTCTATACATACAGTATATATATCTTTTTTAGTTTGGAAAAGGAATGAGGCAGCCACTTGTACTACTGGACATTAAAACATATTATAAAGTTATGATAATAAAAGAGGATGATGTGAGTATAAAAATATACACTCAAACAAAATAGCACCTCATAAAACTTTTCAGTGCATAGAATAACAATTATATAAGTCACTGGCAAAAGGTACAGATTATCTGGTAAAGGAGGTTGTGAGTTGTATTTTTTAAAAACCTATTTAGATCCTTGCCTCGGGTCATACACCAAAATATTTATATGTATTGGACTTAAATATATATTTTTAAAGCCCTAAACTAAAAACATATTTGATCTCTGAAAGAGGATATATTTTTAAGCCTGAAAGCAAGAAACTATCAGTGATTGCTCAACTTGAATACTTAAAATTATTCCTTTTACTGAAAAATTACAAATGACTAGTAATGATCACTAAGATAAAAAAAAAAATGCACACCAAAAACAAATATTCATTGTTCTGTCATCATATTAGGAAAGACTTCAAAAATACAATATTCAGTGTTCATTAGGATATGCTCTGATACTCATTCTAGACAGAAATGTAATTTAAAATAAATTTTAAATAAATTTAAAAATGGTTTGGATTTTATTTATATTGGGAATATTACTATATAAAAACTGGTGTGATTTATTAAATTAAAATAATCTCTAATTTTAGTTTCATAAACCTAGTTTTAATCTTAGTTTTGTTGTTTTTTTCTCGCAACCCTTGGTTGACCTTACAGATTGTGAGGACTTTGTCAGCTTACAGTCCTTTATTTTTTTATTTTTTACACCTACAGCACCTGGTCCTCCTAGGTGGTCTCCCATCCAAGTACTAACCAGGCCCAACCCTGCTTAGCTTCCGAGATCAAGCTTGTTCAGGGTAGCATGGCCGTAGATTTGTTGTTGTTTTAAATAACCTTTTGGCCTTGGATTGTCCAAAGAGGAATAGCTATAATTAACTACTCTTAATCATATACTTCTCCATATAAAATATGGCAAAGAGATAACCCATTGGGGAAAACATCTCTTATAAAGGGGATTTATGACCCTTAATATCCTATAAGACCATCATGAGGCATTCTATGTAAAAGATAAGTCATACTGGACTGCAGTTTCTGAAGTGTTCAAATTGTAATTCACTGTGTGATGCTGAACAAGCGACTTTACCTCTCTGGGTTTTACTGTACTCATCTGTAAAATGAGAGAGTTGAGTTAGATTACAGTCTACCCACTGGGATGCCCTCGCATAGCTGCGTCAAGATTCTGATGCCCCCTGGCTCTCAGGACAGCTGGGTGGAGCCCAGGGTAACTGGCCAGAGCCTGGGGTGGAGGCCACACGACTTCTAGCCAAGAGCAGCCATTTGTTTCCCCCAGTGATTCGTGCAAATACCACAATTCAAATACCACAATTCAAACTTAATGCGTGAAACCTTTATGCAGCGAGTTGTTTTAAAATCAAGTAAAAGCTAGGTTGAAAAGGAGATAATTTCAGATGTCATAATGAACCACTCATCCTTCCTACTCAATATGCAATAGCCATATTAAAATATGAGAAAGGAAGAAAAGCAAAATGTTATCAGTAATTATCTCTGGTGATGGGCTTATGGGAATTTTTTATTTTCTTATTTATAATATTCTGTATCTTTCAAATTTGCTGTGTTAAGAGTGGGTTGAGTTTAGCATATGAGTAGTTATTAAAAAAAAATGCTGGCAGTGCCCTCAGCGGTCCCCTGGAGCTGTCTCTTGCTTCAAAAGTGTTTGGACAGAACAGACCCTGGGACGCCCTTTCTTCCAGCCACCGACCACTCTCCAGCCTCTTTTCCAGTCACAGCCTTCGAAACCTTCTCAGCCATCCTTGGCCTCTGAGACCAGCCAACAAGGTTATTTTGAGCTTAACTCCTTATTGCAGAACAACCATGAGCTCTTAAATCCGTCAGAATTATTCCACCGGGTTAACCCGCATCTGCTGGCCTCCTGCACTCACTCCTCTCTTTTCTTCTATTTTGACCACGACGATGTGGCTCTGGAAGGTGTGGGCCACTTCTTTGAGTTGGCTGAAGAGCAACGCCAGAGCACTGAGAGCATCTCTTGAAGATGCAAAGCCAGCATGGTGGCCACAGCCTCCTCTAGGACCTGCAGAAGCCTTCCCAAGAGGAGTAGAGGGTAAAACTCAAGATGCCATGGAAGCCGCCATGATCATGGAGAAGAACCCGAACCAGGCCCTTTTGGATCTGCATGCAGGCCCTGGGTTCTGCATGCACAGACCCCCGCATTTCTGTGATTTCCTGAAGAGCCACTTCCTAGACGAGGAGGTGAAACTCATCAAGAAGATGGGCGATCACCTGACTAACCTCCGCAGACTGGCCTCAAGCATGACTAGCAGCCTTTGGAGCGCAGTCTTTTGAGGGGCCCCTCTGTATCCCTGTGGTGTTGGCTTTGTGCCTGAGCTTCTCCCTGCAATCATTAGGCAGCCTTCTAACCACCCTGGAGCCCTCTCCCATGCCTTTGACCAAATTGAAACAATAAAGCTTTTTTCAGCTGGAAAAAAAAATGTCACTTGTAGCCATCCTTATATTTTGTTTCAAAACTCCATGACAACAGTTGGCTGAGTGGCTGTCAGTGTTAAGATTCGAACAAAAATAAAACACCAAACCTGGGTCCATTTCTCATTATGTAAATATCCTGGAATATTTTCATCCCCGGTTTGTTTGCTCAACGCTTATTTTCAAGGCTGGTTTAAGGTGTGAGCAGTAACTTGAGCAGAAGGCCAGTCTTTAAAGTGAGTCAGAAGCCGCCTTACTCAGGGTAGCTTATCCCTTTTCCTCCCCATATTCCTCTCAAAATTCTTTCTTCCCTCTTTTTCTTTCTTTGTGATCATTAGCAATACTGAATAACTATTTTTCTTTGTTCTTCTTGATCCCCGGTGTGTATATAGTTAGATGTATGTCCCTTGTGCCCTCTTAGCTAAGCAAAGGAGATTCTTTTTTTAACTTGTTCCTTATATGCCAGCCCTTCTAGTTCCTTAGTCATTACTGTTTTTGGTCTTCCAGCTCCCTCCTGCTTGTTTACATCTTTCTGGTAATGAGTTGCCTAGAGCTTTCCAACCTATTAGATTAAACCCGATTTCTGGAGGTGGGGATTGGAAATGTGGGCTTTTTTCCTGCCCTATGTTTATTTTGCTTCACTTTGAAGATAAAACACTATAGATATTGAAGGTGTTTAAACCCTGTTTTCTCTGGCTTCTTAAACAGGTACTTTGCAGTGACTCCAAATATTTTAGTTATCTGAAAAGAGTGATTGTTTTGTCTAAATGATGGAGGTGGCGGGCACATGGGGAATTAGGAGTAAGTGTCATTATAATTCTTCAGCACAATTTTAGAGTGATTAATAGTGAGGTTACCATAGTATATAGTAATTACCTATAAAAGTTAGAATATACTATAATATTGTTTTTATTAAAACTATGCTAAATATAGATTACTTTCTTTTATATAACACTTTAGGATCTTACAGTGTGCCTTGACATTCTGAGCATGGATAATTCACTGATAGAAATTTCCAATTGGTGGAATGCTGGTAAATATCACTGTATTATTTACTTAATTTTTACAAGAATGCTGATTTCTTACAGTGAAACTGATTTCTTGCAGTTTGAGCCATTGTAACAAATTTGTTGAAAGCATCCTAATTATAAAGCATCATGCTCTGCATTGCAAATGATGACTTAAAATTATAGAATTACAAAATGTAACTAGTATGGAGCTGGAGGTCATCTAATCCAGTGTTCCCAGCCATGTTCACATCGTGGCACACATTGAAAAGGTTTGCACATCTCACTGCAGGGAAACACATGGCTGCTCTTGGCTGGAGGTGACAGATCCGGGGCCTCCATTGTGGGTGGGCTCATCCAGCTGCCTGAGGGCCAAGGGGCATCAGAATCTTGCCTCAGCTGTGCCAGGGCATCCCAGTTGGAGATCTATGATCTAATCCAACCCTCTTATTTTACAAATGAGACACATTCTGTGTTTAGCATCAAGACCCAGAGAGGTAACTTGTTCAAAGTCATACAATGAATTAGTGATATTATGGTAGATAGAATTTGAGCATTTCAGAAACTGGGAGTCTCATATGATTCTCTTTTACATAGAAAGCCTCATTATGGTCTTTTTCAAGGATGTTGAGGACCATAAAAGCCTTTCATAGAGCATGTTTTCCGAAAAGGTTTAGCTCTTTGCCATATTTCGTATGGAGAAGTACGTAATTACAAGTAGTAAATTACAGATATATTTCTTTTGGACCGCCAGAAAAAATTAAAAAAAAAATTAAGGTTATGAAACCAAGAACAGTCCAGTATAGGTAAAAAACAACCAATCCACTTTAAAATATTTTATTTAGATAAACTAAGAATGTACTTAATGTATAAAACTTGTAAGCATGGTGGTTGCATTGCTTTTAAAATTCAAAAGATGAAAGTAAGATGGAAAAGGAGATTGAAAATTTAAGTATGACAGTGAACCATCACCATCCATCCTTATTTACCACCCGTCGAGTGTTTAAGCCCTTTACAAATAGTAAGAAACTGTGGTTATCTGGCATAGTTCTATGATTCAGTTCACGTAACCTCTAAGTTCTCCTTCAACCCCATGATATGATGATTCACTGATTCTAGTGTAATTATGGCTTGGGTCAGCCTGACGTATGTCCATGTGCATGCCACCCAAAATGCATAATGGAACATGGCATCTCATCTTCAGTTCCTCGACAGAACTATAAACTCAATGTGCCAGTTCAGGACAATTTATAGCGTGTTAAGATTGTGACATCAAATTGAGACATTCCATCATTACCTCAAGATATGTAGTTGTAGACTAGCATCACCTACCATTAACAGCTATGTGACCTTGAAGTTCCTTAATCTCTCTGCCTCCATTTCTTCATCTGTACAGTGAGAGATGGTAGTACCTGCCTGCTAGGCATGCTGCACGAATTAATTGAATTAATGCAAAGTCTTAAGAATGACATCTGGCACATAGTGAACCCACAGTAAATGTTAGCTATTATTATTATTGCTGCCATGGGTTGTCATTAAGTAGGGATGAGTAGGAGCCTTCAGGTATAGCCAAGAGCTTCCTACTTTCCTACTCTCAGACTTACACCTTTTATAAAAACAGTAGTCACCTGAGTTCTTAGGGTGCTGGTTCTGGTGTATGACTATTGCCAGATGCCTCTGAATCTTTGCCTATGGAAGGCGTTTTTTGTTGGCCTTCTTTGGGAAAAAGGAAAGCCTACCTCCTGGGATGTGGGTAAAATATTTTTTTCCCTTAATTAACATTAAATTCTGGTCATTCTTTTGCAGAAATGTTGTAGAACAAAAGAGGATAAAGATCCCAGCTTTTGGCTTTCCTAAAACAGCATCTAACAAATATCTAGAAAGCATGGTGCTTTTTCAGTCGTGTGCTCCCCCTGAAGAGTGTGAAAGAAAGAGCTGGAGTTTTAATGCAGACAAGCTGGCTCTCAGCCCACACTTAACCACTGAGTACATCCTGGGCTGTGCCTTGGTACTTTCTCTGGTAGTCTTCCAGGTTGGAGCCACTTCTAGAGGTGTCGTAAGCCATCAGGCATATGGTATTAAGAGACTAGAAAGGTGCCTAGAAGGTAGACTGTTTGCTGTAAATATTCCCTTTCTTTTCTGAGTTCATCACTGTTAAAGTAATGTTTTAAAATTGCATCTTCGGGCCATGGGAGGCTGTTTCATACCAGTGGCCTTTCAAGGTGACTTTCAGTCAATTGTTCTCAAGCTTATCCTCCTCTGCCCTCCTCCCGCACAAACTTTTTAGCATCATTCTAAGTTTTTAAGCTCATTTAGTTTTGTTGTCCAAGTCCCGCCCCCATCACAATCTGTAGCCTCACTGCCCTCCTTGCCTCTTCACTAACAGATTACAACCCCTGATAAGGTTGCCAGATAAAATACAGGATGCCCAGTTAAAATGGAATTTAAGATAAACACTTTTTAAGTATGTTGCATGCACCATTTGTGATGTACTTATACAGTTGATCCTTGAACAATGCCAGAGTTTGGGGCACTGACTTCCTGCACGCTCAAAAATCTGCGTATAACTTTCAACTCCCCCCAAATTTGACTACTAGCCAGCTGTTGACCAGAAGCCTTACTGATAACATAAAGCATCGATTAACACAGATTTTACATGTTATATGTATTCTATATGGTATTCTTACAATAAAGTAAGCTAGAGAAAAGAAAATGTTAAAATTATAAAGAAGAGAAAATACATTTACAGTATTTATTGAAAAAAAATCAACATATACATGGACCTACGCAGTTCACACCTGTGTTCAAGGCTCAACTGTATTAAAAAGTATTCATTATTTGAAATTCAAGTGTAACTGAACATTCTCTATAAGTTTGGCAACTCTGTGAATATCTGTACGTGTCATGCTGTTGTAACTCTTACTCCCACAGCAGCATATTTTGGCCTTAAGGATGCTAAGAGGAATGAGAGCGGCTTCCCAGGTACTTCCTGAGGCCTATTTTGACCGCCTTAAAAAGAAAATACCTGCAGGTTGATAGGAGATTCTGACAGCCAGTAGGAATTCTGTGATGTCAGGGTGTGAGATATCTATCTACTTTGATTTGGGAGATAGGCAAGATATAAAAAGACGGTCATTCACCAGGTAGGTGTTACATTATGCAGTTTTATGAATGTAGAAATGGTTTTTTCATGTAGCTCAAAGGCATGATGTTGAAGGAGAAAACCCAAAGAGGAATGATTAGTGTTTGTCAACCGCGGACATGTTGGAAATGTCCACAGGGAGCACCAAGGCAATCAGTTGACAAGGACTTGCCCCTCAAGGAATTTAATTTATGGGTGAAATATTTGAAAATAGAATGGTTTACACCAACTTTTTTCCCTTCTATTTCTTCTTTTAATTTCTCTCCTGAGAGATAGAACTAGGTCTGCCATAGCTCTGGATAGGAATACTCAAGTAAAGACAGGTCATGGCCTGGATGCTCCCCAGTAGAGGTTGCACTTATGGCCCATGATATTTCTTGGGTACCAACTGGATGTGGGTCATCACTGTATTTATTGAGTGCCTCATGTGTGTCTGGCAAGGCTTTCGGTGCCTGGGAGCAGCAGCAGGTGACACAGGCACAGCCCTAGCCTCATGAAGCTTGTGGGTGCTTTAAGAAATAGATGTGCTGGGTCAGAAGGCAAGCAGGCCTCTAGCAGCTAACTTAGGATTGATTCCTCTGTGCTTTCCCTCTGTGGCATTTAGAGAAAGAGTCTGCTGTTGGCCAGACTACTGGAAACCTGTCTGTGCATTGTTATTTGAAAAGTTCATCCCACCTCAGGTCTCTCACTGAGGAATTTTATACTAGAATCTTCAGTAGCCAGGCCAAGCTGTCGATGACAGGCTCTAATAAAATAGCTAGTCAACCAGTCGATCTGTCTATCTTTATAAAATAATGGAGGCACCCTCCATGTTGTGTTAGATAGAATGCCTCCTAATATTGGTGCTTTATCAATACTTTTGTGGGGGGCTACCGTTTGAAGAAGGGTATAGAACTTGATTAATTATAATGACATTTTGATAAATTTTAGGGAGCTAAAAGATTGTACTGTGGTGGTGAGCTTTTCTCTCCTTATCAGAAGAATTTATAAATGATGCTGAGTAAGAAGAGAAGGCTAGTGGCTCTGGCAGTTCTAATTTTTTTAAGAAAAGAGAAAAACTAAGCCTGATTTTAAACCCTGTGGAATTTGAACTCTTGCCTGTGCTCCAGAAGCTTCTTGGGCTGCTTAGATTCCCAGGCTGAAGTTTACAAGGCCTCACAGTGTTCAGCTATCTCAGAAGTGTCACAAAGTTCTCGGAAAATTCTCAAAACAGTATACTTAAACGAGTAAATGCATACAGTGCAGTACTCTTTAGGGCTAGCAGGGTTCTCCGTTGGGGGAAATAATAGCAAATCAGGCAGTAATGAGGTATTATCATGTCAAAAAGATTGCCACAGAAATCACTGGCTTTAGGTGTTCAGAGAAGTTAATAACTTTTATTCTGAAAGATTTTTGCATTGGGATATTTTGGCTATTTTGTACTGGCTTCAAATGCTATTTTAATAAGCCCATATTTTGTAGTGAGACTATAATCTGCAGCCATGAATTTTAAGGATAACATAGGAAACAAAAAACAAAGTTTATTTTCCAATTCCTTAAGGGCTAATGCACTTAAAAATATCTGTCAGCTTTGTCTTTAAAATCTTTTTATTTACAAGTGACTCCTGACTTCAGGCCTAATTGGTTTCTGAACGTTTAGTCTTGAGGCTTGGTTATAACACAAACTGTTATTTCCTGTAGGCTGTGTTAAATGTAAAGCTTATATTATATATTGCGCTTCCATTCCTGGAAGTTGATTTTATAATATTAAAAATAACAATGTGGATATAAAAATATATGAAAAATGCAAGTGTACTTTTAAAAATAAATATTTATTAAATATTTCAAACCAAAGATACTAAAAATAGTAAAAAAGCTTTGCTGTAAATGTTAACTTTTGGGGGATTTTTTTCTGCGTTGGCTGAATTGACTGAAGCTTGTTAGCATCTAAAGTTAAATCTCCTTAAAGCAAACATAGGTTTTTTTCCCCCCTCATTGCTTCAAGGACCTTTAAATTGTGTTGTATAATAGGGTTGTCTACCTCAAATTCTGTTGAGTGTGAAAAGTGTAGAAACTCTGCTAAGTTTCTTAATTGTTAAAAGCTGAAGGAGGGGCCGTTGCCATGGCAACTTTTCCAGCCATCCATGCTCTGATATTTCAGAAAGATCTTCTTAGCTGAGCTGTGAATGAAATATTAAGAATTCAATCAAGTCTTCAGATTGTGAAGAACAATTTCTAAAGAAATGTATTTGCATTGAGTACAATTAGACCAGACAGCTAGCTAGGTCTGTAACGTTCCCAGCTGAGTCAGCCTTGTTAGTCCACTGACTAAGGCATCGACTTTGGACACAGTGTTTGGTGGGTCTGATTGCCATCAGTTGTAGTTATCCCGGTGAGGATCTTATGAGAGGCAGTTGCAAGTTGAGCTGTCTTTGGGATTTGCTGCCCGAATATCATTAGGATGTTCTTCTTTAATCTGTGTGTCTTAAGACAGTAAGCAAAATATAAATTTTGGCTAAAAGACTGAATTTATGCTTTAACCATTTTCTAGTTTTCTTTTTTAAGTAAGGGGACAAAGCAGGGCCTGGCATTATCTTGTGATAACCAGTACTAACCATAGAATTTGTGTGTCTGTGCCTACGTGAGCTGTTGAAGTTCCTACAGCAGTGACATTAAAGGAAGATCTTTTATCTCCCATGTTTTCAAAGATGAAACACATCTGAGCATGAATGAGATGATATAAAAGTATTTTCTTCAAACACTTTGGGTACTTATTTTTTCTTACTGATCTTCTTGACTAGATTTTATGTTTTGTAAGGTCACATACATGGTAAAGTACTTAAGTATTTGTGGATTCATGGTATGTTGACTCACTTTCTGGTTGAATTTGTATTTTTTAAAAAATTACTGAATTACCTTAAGGAAAAAAACAGCAATCTTGGATTATTTCTCATAGTCGAGTAAACATCCATCTATAAATCCACATGTAGTAGATATAGTAGATATTTGCCTAGCAGTACACCACAGGGATCCAAGGAAACGTGAGGAGTGAGCTCTGCTCCTTTTAAGTTGCCTAGTCTGATTTCCTGACCGTTTATTAGTGATTAAAAACTAATATGAAATGATTTTAATCGATTTTCATGGCAATGCATTCTACTCACATTTTTTGCATTCATTCAGTTTTCTTGGGTTAGATAACATTTATGGTATTTTTAGCGTTGTGGGTCATTCCTCTGCCCAGGTTTTCCAATTTTCTAAGGCATCATTTCTGAATTGAGGTATAATTTAACCCTTATCGGGACATCATATGATAGAAATTAACCAAAGCAGTTCTGACCTATTAACTTGGTTGGGAAAATGGGGCCATACTGACAGGAAGAGTTGACAAAAGGAATACTTTTAAAACAAGTCATTATATTTAGCTTTATTAAGATAATTAGATCAAACTGTCAAGAAGTAGGAAGAAAAAATGGTGTTCGTTATGAAAATCACCTGTGATTATGTATGTTTGATGTCTGTTCAGAATCTCAAGATGGAGCGAGGAAGGAAAGGGGAAGCCCCTGCAGGTACAGCAGCAGTACCTGGAAAACTGTCAGAATGTACACTGTAGCTCTCATCAGGGCCTCCCTGTGCTCACCTGACCGTCTTGGGAGGTTGCCCTTGCCAAGACACTGGTTGCCAGAGCCCCTCCACACACGTGCGTGTGCACACACACACACACACACACACTTTTAAAACTTCTATGCTTCTCGAAAGTCAGGATTTGAAAAGATATAGCAATGTTTATTCGTTCTGTAATGGCTTTCTCTTTCTAGATCAAGAGGCCTTCAGAGGCCTTCATTGAAATAGAATTTAGTCTTGCATTGAAATGGAAGCATTGAAATGTAAGCTGATAAAAAGCAAGGTGGTTTTGCCAGGGAAATCTCAGCTCACACAGGCCAGGTAAGTTATCGAGTCATGTGTTCTCCTGGAGTGGGAGGAAGTGGAAGAGCCCTAGGGGAGCATTTTCTGACCTGATTTTTATTTATTTATTTTTAATTGCCAGTCCATCTTTGTTTCTGTAAGAAATTTAAAATATTACAGTCCAAGGAAGAGACTTGAAATTCTCTCAAATTTGAGGAGACTGGATTCTAGTCTTTGATCTATAACTACTTTATTAATTCAAAAGGTATATATTATAGAAAAACTGTGTGGTATGTTACGCACACAGACACACACACACACACACACACACCACACACGGGTATATTATTTAGCCTAAAAAAGGAAGGAAATTCTGACATGTGACAACATAGATGAATCTTGCGGATATTATGCAAAGTGAAATAAGCCAGTCAAAAAAGACAAGTATTGTATAGTTCCACTTATATGAGGTACCTGGAGTAGTCAAATTCCTAGAGACAGAAGGAGAAAGGGTGGTTGCCAGGAGCTGAGGGAAGGAGGAATGAGGTGTTATTTAATGGATACAAAGTTTCAGTTTTATAAGATGGAAAATAGTTCTGAAGAAAGAAGGTGGACATGATTGTAGAACATTGTGAATGTACTTAACAATACTGAGCGATGCACCTAAAAATGGTTAAGATGGTAAATTTTATGTTATGAGTATTTTAGTACAGTTACAAATAGGTGTTAATTGAGCACCTATTTTTTTGGGTGCCATTTATACTCCAGTGACCAACACAAAAGCCCCAGGATTGAGGGAGCTCACAGGTGAATGAAAAGTGAGGGTGGGATGCTGCTGGATGGGGAACCCAAGGTCACATCACGGTTAAGGATGCTTTGGTCCTAAACTCAGGTGAACCTGAACCAAGCCATGAAAAGGGACCTTAAATGGGTCTCTGTAATTCCCATTTCTGCTCACTTCCCTTCACATGGATTGCTGGCTCCTTGCTACATCCCCAAACCAGTGCTTTGGGGTCGCTTTATCAGCTTTCCCTTTAATTGGTTTGCTTTCTGCTCTGTTCCAAATCCAGCTCTGCTCTTCCTCCTTGGCCTGAATGTTTAAATCCCCTATTTGATGGGTGAGTGTCTCCTGTCATTTTCCTTCTTGGACTATAAATTCAGAGAGGATGTGGTCTGTGCACTTTGACCTTTGCAGCACCCAGCACAGTAAACCATACTTAATGAATGTTTTGGATGAGCATGAGCCTCTGAAGTTGGAAGTTGACTTTGCTAATACCTATTTAATTGACGGTTCTTGGTGCCTCTTTTTGTAAAGGATAGCTTCTGTTTACGACAGAACAAACAAGCCCTTAAGCTATTTCCAGTGGCCCCCAAGGAATTCGCGTGAAGATATTACCCAAAGACTACTGACCTGGACTTTGCATCCCAGAGAGGAGAAAAACACTGGGGCACTGGGGCACTGGGGCAGCTTCTCTTTCCTGTACATGGTTCAGAGAGGGGAGATGAGGAGCGGGGTAGGCCCAAGTGTGTACCTCCTAATTCAGCTTATCAAATATGCGATTTCCCATCTCTTTCTTGGTAGAGTTTTCTTTCTACTTAGAATAATAGCTGTAAGTTGGGTTAACATACATCTAGTTTTTTTTTTTTTTATACCTGTTTTTCTGGATTAATTATTAACCGCTCCCCCTTTCACTCTCAGACATGCCCTGGTTTGGATACATTTTATTGCTACCCTGGTTAGAAGGGGAACAGAGAGAATCAGTTATTAGGGGAAGATGGGAAGAAAGAGGAAGGGAAAATTAGGCTCCTAGAGATTCAGGAGGTGAGGAATTTGAGAAATAGCTGTGTAGTCTGGCATGTTAGATATTCTTTGGATGGGAAAAATTATTTGTCTTTTAAATTATAAGCATGCCAGCCTAATATGTTAGAGTTTGAAAGTCTTGAGGGCTGCATTGGATCAAAGGAAGATTTATTTCAATTAGTCACACTATAGAATCCTTTAGTGCAGGTTAATATGTTTACTCAGAGCTTCAAACATTTTTATGGCAAATGGCAAATGAGTTTGCTTTAAGATACAAATGTGTGTACATATCCTGAATTTGTTTCTTCAACCATGAGAAAGAACTCCAGTCTGCTAAAATTCTGTTTTATATATGTATATGTTTAACTTAGATAATTGTAGAGTTAATCTTCAGTATTGATTGACCTTAGCAGGTAATGAAGGAAGTTAGGTAGGACTATATTGATACCTTCATATTTGTTAAGGGGACATCATGTAATCTGAACAAGATAAGTGTTTTTTAAATCAGGTATTATTTAGGACTTTATTATGTTGCAAGTTTCAATTTAAACTGGTTTGAACTGATTTTCTGTTCAGGAGATGTATAGGTTTAAGTGAACAGAAAGTCTGGCTGTCAGTGCTCTCAGGGTTGGCGGGTCCAGCAGCCCAGCAGTCTCATCACTAATCATGTTTACTTGCATGTCCCTGCTCCTGCATCCTGGTGTCTACTCCATCCTGAGCCTGGTAATCCCTTTGCCGTGTACACGCATCATATTGTTTGAGTTTTTTGTTGTTGTTGTTTTTATCATGACAATCTGTGTGTGTTACTTGTAAATAAAATAAAATTTAAAAATATTTTCAAAAGTTACTGAGTAATATTATATTTTGAGAGAACTTTACAGTTTTACAAAGGACTGTCACAGCAAACAGTCTTGCTGGGTGGAGGAATTATCATCCGTATTTTGCATGTGAAGAAACAAAAGTGTGAGTGACTTACGCAAGGATATACTTGAACTCAAACCCAGGTCTTCAGACTTTACATCCATTGTTCCAAGCAGGATCTTCTTGCCAAGTTTATTTCAGAAAGTTTTGTTTCCAATTCCCTTTCCATTTAGGCTTAATTTAAGGTTGTGCCACACTATTCCTTGTTAGGAAAGAAATAACCTGAGTGCTTTGGGCTAATTGGACATGCCTTACCTATCAGCAAAGTGACTTTACTCTTGCAAAGTTATCCACATCCTATGGGCGTATCCACGAGAGGCCAGGGGACCTCCTTCAGATATTCTTTTGACAACTCTGCCTCAACTGCCATCTCATTCTATTCTGTGAAGAGGGCGTTTCCCGTCAGCGCTCTTTAGCACGTGCTCTTCCAGCTACTGACTGTCCTCTCAATTCTGCCGTCTACTTAGTAAACAGAAGTGTATGCTCATCCCTGAAGAACCAGGAGAAAGGCTGCTGCCTCAGTGCTGCTTCCTCTTTATTCTGGTAATCGCTCTTTCCTTCCTGAGCTCCAGGAGTGCCTTGAATTTCTCTTACAGCACTTCGCATGCTCTTTGCACTGTAGCTATTTGTCTTTATTATATTCCTCTCTAGAAGCCTGTGCTGAGCTCCTCAAGGGCAGTGACCATTTCTCATTCATCTTGGTGTCCCCACAGCACTTAACACAGTGTCATATCTCTAGGAAACTTTGCAGTTAATTTTTCAGAATAAATGGATAGGTTTAGAGATGGTTATGCCCACTCATAAGACTTGAGGATTGCAGATTTTTAAAACACATGGGTATTATAAGAAACCTTATTACCGGTATAATTATCACCTGGTTTGTGCATAATTTAAAAAATAATTGTATATTTTTATGCAGTAGGTTATCATGTACAGTTTTAATCTGAAGTACTTTTTATGGGCCTACCATTTAATTAAATCGCATGGGTGTTTTAGGGAACGCTGCTGTGAAGAAGGGGGAGGAGGCGCGGTCTTTCCAGACGCGCAGTGACCTGGCTCCTTGCATTGTCAGTACATCCTGTTAGGCTAAGCCCACCACAGCTGTCTCCACCTGACTAGCTTTTCTCTTGTAGCTTGTATTCACTGTATTATGTGGGAGAACAGGCCTGCCTTTCAGAAATATTTTAGAGGATTTCGAGAAAACAAATTCGATAGACAAGATTTTGGTCGTTTTGGTGGCACTGTTTTATGTGTACTTAATTTTTTGTGTGTTTACATACTTATTTTTAATTCTATGTTCTCCCATTTCTGAACTCGGAGTGGCCTGGGAACTGGCATTTTTGAGAACCTTTCCACCTTTTTCTAACTAGGTAATTCTGATATGTAGGGTCAGAGAAAAATTCACCTTGAGAGAAAACAGAATACATCAGTATTGGGGAATGAGGGACTTAGAGATAGACCTTTCAAAATGTGTAAGATTTGGCTTGGTGGAGAGGAAGATATTCTGTGTAGAGGTAAGACACAGAACAAAGTCTAATGTGAGAATAAGCATGCTCAATTAGGGCATTGTGGACAAGAAGTGTCCTAACCAGGCTTCAGCGGAAGATTACTTTAGAGCAGTGATTCACCAGCGGGGTGCATAAGAAGTGTCCAGGGAGCTTTTGAAACTTTCACATTCCTGCGTTCTACCCTCACCCTGAAATTCTGTCAGTTTGGGTGTTCTGAAGTTTAGAGTGTGTCCTGGGAATTTACATTTCTAACAAGCTTCTGACTAACACCCTGGAGTGATGAACCCCTACTTCATTGAGTAAAAGGATGAGCTGAGCGGGTAGCAGGGACTACATTTTGGCAGTCTTTCCATTTTTGGATGAGCTTTGGGGGATTTAAGGGGAGACCAGAGCTCTAGCCGGGAGGTAGTTTCAGGGCTGCTGCGTAATCCTGGTGAAGTGATGTGTGCAGTTGAGGGCACGGGAGACGAGAGGATCAGGAATTAAGAGAAAGCCTTTTTCTCAGAGGAAGATACAGACAGCTGTAAAAGGAGTTTATTCTTCTGTAAACTGCTAAGACATTGCAGAGAAATTTTCCATTTACATAATCTGTTGACATTTTTTAGAGAGGTGACCTTTTGAAGCAGGCCCTCATACACATCCAGAATAGCTTGAGAGCAGAGATTTATCTAGTCTTGAGGTCTGACTTGGAATCCGTGGACCCTGGACCGACTTAAACATTTTGTTTATCGACTCCCTGAAACCGTAGAATTTTGTGTGGACACACGATTTCTGGGGAGAGGGTCCATAGTCTTGATTACATTCTCAAAGGAGCCCATATTGGGATTTAAGGTAAAATCATTTAGTGCATTTCGGATTGGCTGGCTGGATTTCTCTCTTCTCTCCTTTATAAATTCCAGAACAAATTTCTGTTAGTGAAAAGACAAAGGCCCCAGTCCAGAGGATGGAGTGATGGAGGATCCCTGGACTTTCTTCCAGAAGACCCTCCATTTGTTTTTGTGGGAAGGGGTATGTGCCATTATTAATAATAAACTGGAAGAAGAGGGAATGGGAACTATTGTAGAATGTGTGATGAACTTCTCTGTTGCTCATGGAGCAATTTCAGGGTCTCGGCTGAATGACAGAGAGGGCTGTTGTAACGGCAAGGCGGTGAATTACTAGTTATTTCTATCAAGTTTGGAGCTGAGGAAAAAAGCTAGTGTGTGAAACAGGACTATGTGTGAATGGATTTCTCAAGTGTTTCATTAATGATTTGTCAGAATGGTTATCCTAACCATCCTAGAATCTCAGGCTTCTGATTCTCTTGTGGAATTAAAAAATGCTTTCGGGAAGAGAGGCAAAATGTTTGAATTATCATATATTGATTAATGGGCCCAGCAGAGCATCCTGCTGTGAATTCCCTCTGCTGAAGATAACCATCACAGTGAGCAAAGCTTTTCTGAGCTGGCACTTTCCATGCAGCCCATTGGCTGCTATATCGGGTGTGACCATTTTTAAAAAGCTGCAGCACTAGAATGAAAATGGGCGTTTCTAAATAGTGTGTGTATTGATTTGCAAAATCTTTTTGTGTCAGATTGAATGGTCTCATCTGAGTTGAGGGGGAAATGCAGGCTATTTTCAATTTATTATTGTGTCTTGAAGGTTTGAGTTGACAATGTTCAGCAGTTAAATCAGCCTCCTGTTGAAAAGTCTACTTGGATCTCATGTCTTGATTATACATGTAAAAATCTAGTTCATTAGCTTATACTATAAAAGACTTCTGCAGCCCCATTTACAGAGTGAGTCACAGTCAGTAAATATGGACCTAGAAGGCCTAACTATGACTCAAGCTCACCCATAAACTTGGGGACCACCTTCCCACCAACGCTCTCTACCCAGCTATTTATGGAAGAAGCCACAGGCAGTTAATAGATGTTGGCCTGGCGGACAGGATCTGTGTTCATTCACCTCTGCACAGCATTCAATCTTGAGGCTAGTCCGGGCTCTTCATAAGACTTATAGATGGTAACAGACCATGTCAGAGAGTGAGCGAATTGCTACCTTTAAACTATATTTTACCCAATTGCTTCAGTGCCTCCTTTTTTTCTTAAGTGGCAGGAATATTCATGAAAGATGAGGAGCTACTGGAAGTAGCTATGACCAGAAATGTACCAGTGAAATTCCTGGTCAGCCTTCTGTTTAAAACCCCAATTTATAACATTGAGAATCTGCTTCACAATGAACATGAAGCGAGGTATTTGCAGCTTTGAGGGATGTACACTTTACTGTCTTAATGTTTTGGTGGTAAATAGGACCACGGCAATAAAAACGCTCTGACGCCAACTCTCTCTGCTTGCGAGACAAAGCATCCTACGAAACGGTGTGCACATGAAGGAGACATCATACTTAATGGGTTTCGTAGCATATTATGTGTCATGTGAAATTCCCTCTTACACTGTTCTAGTAAGTGGAACTCAGATGTGTCTGTGTACCTTTTATCTCTTGGATAGCAAGTTCCATCTGTCAGAAAGATTTCTTGGGTAGTCTAAGTACAGGAATCTAAAACCCAGTGTTTAGCAGAGTACTCGTACTGAAATTGAGATACTTAATTCCTCAGGAAAACTTCGGAAAATCGTCTTTAAGAACAATTTAGGGTTTTGCCAAACTTTCCCCGTATTTTCCTCTTTGCATTTTCCTCCTAACCCAAGGCCTTGACAGGGAAAACAAACAAAACCTTTTTTCCCCAACGTTTACTACTGTTGAATTACAACCCCTGCTGGCAACTCTGGTGGCTTTGAGGCTCTCCTGCAGGGTGTGGGAAAGGTAGATGTGAATAACAAAAATCTTAGCTATAGAAAATCATGAAAATGGGACTGAGGTCTTTAACTTTGAAAACTGTCCATCATCTGCTGTGCACTGAGCAGCTTTTTTAGGAGTGAGTGGCCTGTGGGCTCATGCTAAGCTCACAGGGAAGAAGGGGAAGTTCATTCCCAGCAACCGTAACACTAGGAAGTAACACTAGGAAGCACCGGCACAGCGGGTAGGTGGAACTGTTGTCTTTCACCTAATAGGTGAATTGAAGCCAGTATTTTGGGGGATGTTTGTTAATTGTCCTTTTGTTTTTCTTTGTTTTCGAGTTATCTTCAGGTTGTTATCTTGGTGCACCCCCATCAAGGACAATGTGCAGAGCCCTCATTATCAGTTTCTCTTCTGAGAGCTGGAATATTAATTCATATATGTTTGCATTCCCTGAAATTCCTTTTTGTAGGGACTTAATAAGTGTTATTAAATCTTATTTTTTTAATTTAATGAGCATTATTTAAAACAAAGAATATCTATTTCCTTATGTTGAACCATAAGAAACTGTTATAATATAATGACACGTGTCCTGTTCCTTTAGCTGAAGGAATAGAGTTAGAATAAACTTTTTGATTCATCAGTTTTGAAATCCAGCTCACCTTTGAGACTGCTCTCTCTTTTAGGTTTGAAATTTTACCCTTGGGTTTTTGGGTCTCCCTAGTAGTATATAGTACTTCCAAAAACAGGCAACATAGGTAGTCTGAGGACCTCTCTGTTCATTAAGATGGGGACCCAGAAAGTTTGTCAAAGATCTCATATTTACAAATGAGTAAGTATAACGTAAAATGTAAAAATTAAAAATCAAAATGGGAGATGGGATGGTTGTCCCAGGCTCACACTAGGATTTTGGGTATAGTTATAATCAAGCACTTGATGGAGAATGCTGGCAGTCATTCCCAGAGATAGAAAAATTTCACTGAAAAGGAAAGTTTAGTGGCCCACAGCAGTGTTATCATTATTGACACAATGACTTGTATCACAGGTGCTCCAGAAACAAGGAGTTTTGATGCTCCCCAACATGAGTGTATCACATGTCCACCGACTTGGGCTAGTTCTCACCCCACGCACAGACCCCTAGAATCCGGGGGAATAACTTACTAAGACAGCCCTAAACAAGTCCCCTGACCTCCGTTCTCCAGGCACTTTTTGTTAATAAATAAAAAATGTTCTATTCAAGTATACTACAGTGATTCTTATTTAAACAGGCCATTATGACAGCCCAGTGCCCTGCTGGCATTATTCCTCATCTGCATCTGGAGCCCCCAGGAGCCTCCTGTGTAGGTCTCACTCCTGGGATGACAGGAATCAAATGGCTTCCTGTTGATGGGTGCCCTGATATCTTTTTCCTAGTCCTAATATTTTCAGCTCTTGGTTCCTACCTGCAGTCTCTGTGATAACCTGCCTGGTAGGTTACCCATGTACACAGCTCCCAAGTTACTGTTGAGAAGTCTTGGAACTTGTCTCCTGCTTAGCCAGTGATTAACACTCTCTCCCAAATCCCCGCTGGAGAGCTGGGCTGCTGGAATAGTGGTGAACTCTCCCTGGGGGACTCCTGTTTGGTTCAAGTCAAGCCCGATTACCTTGGGGAGGGTGTCTTTGGCCCACACCCAGCCTAGGCTAGGCAGGTGGTATAGGGACAGAGAGACATCTGTCACAGCCTCTGCTATAGGTTGTTTCACTTTCCTCCTGCAAGTCCCAAGAAATTCACCTCTCACCCACTGAATGGGATTAAGAGAAAGAATCTGCTTGTGGTTATAATTTTCCTAATCAAACCCATCTCCTCTTGGACAGTATAAAACAGACCACTTCTTCAGTAAATAATTACTAGTAACTAACACTTTATGTACTGCTTACTTACTGTGAGCCAAGCACTTATTCTAAGCAGTCCGCATATGTTAAGTCATGGAATCCTCACACCATCTTATGAGGCAAGTTACACTATTATTAGCCCCAGTTTACAGGTGAGGAAACCAGAGACAGGGAGCAGTTTAGGTAACTTGTCCAAAGTCACTGGGTTGGTGGAACCAGGAATAAACCCACGCATGTAGCTCCAAGGCCCTCCCTTAACCTCTCATACTCATCAGTAGGTACAAGTTCATTTCAGGGTGGTTAATTTGGAGTTTAATGGGCTTTCCAGGTGATTCGAGTTTGATGATTTCTGAGAGCGGGCAGGTTGTTTTCTTCCTCTGTGGAGGAGAGATACCAAGCGAGAGACCAATGAGCTCAGTGCCTCCGACCATCCCCAGAGCTCTGGGACTTTCTCTCCTTCCTCTCTGCTTCCAGCCCTCAGGAACTTGGTGCCAAGTCCTCTTGTGCCCATTTCCTTTTTCTTAGAATTGATTTTCTCAGATACCTACATCTTCCTTCAAATTTTTTCATCCTTCTCCTTTTTCTTGAACCAGATCAGCCCTATGTTTACTCTTGGGGATAGGGTATGTGACGCAGGTTTCAGAGACTTAATTGTAGGGGTGCTGGTCCTTGCTGCGTCCCTGTATAGCTTGAATTCCTCCTGGTTTGGGGAGAGTAGGAAATTACAGCATTCTTCAGTGGAAGCAACGGCACACTGGCATGTGTTTGGCTTGTCTCTGATTTGATGTTGCTTTCCTCCAGCTGGGCTTGGCCCACACCTTGTTCCAGTTAATGGCTCAGCCTCCATGTGAAATGAAGAATGGGATACAGATTCTAGTGTCATATAAAACTCTGATTTGTTTTTACTCTGAGCTCCATCTTGGTACTACATTCTATTCAGAGGCCCTGAGGAAATTCTTTCCTGCTTTTGTTTTGATATATTAAAGTTCTTGAATTATATTCCATGTTATTGATCTTGGCAAATGTCAGTTTCAAAATTGAGAGAGAAGTAAACGGTATAAGTTTACAGTATGCCGTGTTGTGACTGTGCATTTGTCTGCATTCTGTCCAACGTCTAAAAGAAAGGAATTATATCAAGCTTTAGTCTTTTGACATAAAATCAGTTTACATTTTGCCTTTTTAAAAGGATTGATTGATTGATTTAATACAGTCGGTGATTGCCATATCAAAGAGAGTTTATTCTGATTCAAGATCATCGTAAAGTCCTAAATTTTACTTAGACAAAAATTTCTAATCATCCCACTAACAGGCTGTCTTCCTCTATATTCAAGACTGGAAGAGACAAAGGACCTTCAGGTTATCATTACTAACTTATAATTAAAAATAGTTTCATACTGTTTTAAAGCCTGTCAGTTTTGTGGTTATGCAGTTTTTTGGAAGAGACACCTTACAGTCCCTTCGGTGTATTTAGTGAACTTTTCAGTGTGCTGTCACCTCCCCCAACGTTAGACTGAATGATGAAATTCCTGTGGAGTCTCGAAGCATCTTGCCTTTGTTAGGGACTAATGTTTCTCCAATTCATTAAGCTTATAAGAGTTTTCTGGTATTCAATGAAAAAGAATTGCAGGTATTTCAGGAATTCCTGAATAGCTAGTTTATAATCAGACTGATGAAAAGAAAACAGTTTTAGGCTTGGGGTTCTGTGTAATACAAGTTTTAAATTTGAAAAACAATGCCAAAATCGACACTCTGATTTAACAAAAACACTCTTTTAAACTGAGGGAGACATTGTTAAAAGGCATAAAATAAGTTTCATTTGATAAATATTTGAAAGAAAAAATGTGTTTTGTGAGGCATACTTTTAAAATAGACCTTACTCCTATAAACCGGTACTAATTTAGTACTGATTTCAGAAAATTTGAATTACAGGCATTCAGTTTTGATAATCTATAAATGTATATTCTGTCCACACAGGTTGTATTTAAGAATGTGTTTTTATAAAATGTATAGGTTTATTGTTTTGATTTTTAAAAAATAATTCTTGGAAGATACCAAGATAGCCTAGTATAACTATAAATGATCTAGAAATTACTTTTAACATATAAATAGCCTAAATAGAGGGTTTTTTTCGAGGTGTCTACTAAGTCATTACTCTTGCTAAGTTTGATTGCTGTAAAGCTTCCTTTTAGGAAGAGATAAGGGTAGCAGGAAGTTGTAGAGATAAGCTAAGCTTACACCAACAGCAATCTTAAAGCAACTGGCCCTTTTTTCTTGCTATTTTTTTGGTAGCAAGAAATGCACACACCAATCACAGTAGTTAATGCACCCATTTACCCATGGTATAGAACTACAAATGCTTTTCTTTTCTATATGCTTTATTGCTCTACTTTAGAATATTGCCTTCAGACCATGGGTGCCACTTGTACTTCAACTTATTTGTATTTAATTTTACACAAGGTTTCGCAGTCTGTCTGGTTCGGCTCCAAGTGCTCTGCATAATAAAGTGATTGATTGATGACACACAATTCTGGATTTCTACCGGGAATATTTTTTCTAAGGAGGATTACATGGTGATTATTTAAAATATAAGATTCTGGTATACTGAACTATAATATATAAGTATCTGAGCAGCCTGCCATCCATCTGTAAAGGGTCATTGGACAGGTTAATTTCTGGATTTTAATATTCTTGAGTTTTCTGAATATCATTCCCTTTGGTGAAGCTCAAATCTGAACGTATTACTCTTTTAAAATGATTATATCTTTGGGCACATGTTTCTTAATTTATATGTGATTTTAAAAGGAAAAAGGTTTATTCAGGTCATGGTTAATGTTCCAGCATTTAATTTAAAAAATTATAATCTTATAATGCTAATTTTCCAAACACTTTACAAAGCAATTTCACCTGCTTTGACCTAGTTCATTCCTCTCAAGGGTGCTCTGGAGTAGGTGTTGGTACCTTCTGTGACACACGGAGTGAGACAGAGGGCAGTGTGTCACCCACTTGGTTTTTGAACTGAGACGTGGCTAATTTGGGCTCTAGTCCATTTTGTAATATGCCATACACAGCCTTTAGGTTTTTTTGAATTTCTTCTTTTTTTATGTTAACATAAAGACACATCCTTAGCAAGGCACTGCAGGCCTGGCCTCGGCCCCTCCTCTGTCCGCTCAGCCCGTGCCCGCCTGCCTTTCAGCCTGTGGGTTGCTTTTCAGCCTCTCCTGTGGGTCCAGCTTCCTCCCTCCAGGGGCTTCTGCATAAGCTGCTCTGTCTTCATGGAGCTCTGTTCCCTCCCTGCCCCTTTTTCTTCCTTTCCTTCTTTGCCTAGTTGGGCCTCGTCATTCTTCAGGCCTCAGCGCAGTTCTTTGACCCACCTCCCCCACCTTACACTCTCATAATTCTGCTCACTTCTCCTTGGAAGCACTTACTTCTGTGGTTTATTTTTGTGGCACTTGATTGTGTCCCTCATTAGACCAAGCTCCGGAGGATGGGGACTTTGTCCAGTTGTGCATCCTGTATTACAAATGGGAGGTAGGTCCCCTTTGTGGGGTCTTTAAGGATCATTACAACCTGGGTCCAGGAATCACACTCTGGGAGGCATAGGAAATTAGAGTTATTTTACACACAGGTCCTAGAAGAGAGAGGCACGATGCGCCATGCAGGAGGCCGCATGGGTACCCAGCACCCAGGGAATGCATTTAGCGAGCAGATGGGAGGCTGAGTGAGGATAGAGGGCCCATGGGCAAGTTTATTCAGGGTCCGGGTGGAGTACACAAGCAAAAGGCTTGAGGGGATCTCATTGAATGTAACTAAGTCATAGACCAGAGAGGGCAAAGAGGAGGACTTGGGACAGGGACCAGCCTTATACCGCTGCACTGGCCAGCTGGGCATGGTCTGGATGGCCTGTTTGTAGAGATGTTGAGGTGTGAGGAAAATAGAAAATTTTAAAAATTGACATTCTCAACCCCTAGCATGGTGTCTGGCACGTAAGAGGTCTCACATATTTGGATGAATGAATGATACAGACTTTGTTTTGTCTCCTTTCTTAAACCCTTAGAATCATGGGGAGTTCATGGGATATGGTGAGCACCAGTAAGAGTAGCTGGTATAGCACTTGGCTAGATTTGAACAGATCAGGAATCCTTTGTTTTGTTTAGTTCCATCTCCAATCAGGTAACCAATACTTACTGAATATGAGACAGGGCATGAAGGGCTGTAGCTCTGTTGTCTGTTTTCTCCATCTTAGCATTTTTTCATGTTTTACAGAGCAATGAAAATGATTCAAGTAGCTGCTCGAAGCCACCCTGTAAAAGTATGCAGATAATAAATAGTAGCACTTATTTAGGGGGACTGCACAAATGTATGTCATTGTAGAATACAATAACATACGCTAGATTTGAAAATTTTCCCTTCGGCTTGTAATTCTTCACAATCTTGGAAGTTTTCAGAAAATGAGGCCACTTCTCAGCTGCTGCTGACAAAACTTACTCTTCAGACGTAACAACATTTTCTATACCAATGTCCTTCCTTTGTTTTTCTCTCAAATTCCCTTTATTAATCCTGCAAGTCGAGGTGCTCATATAAATCCACATACTTAACTTCTTTGCCTGCTGCACAGAAGGTTTGAGATAGTGCAAATTTTCTCGTGGTCTAAGAATAGTATATTTCCAGCTTGGGCTATATAATAAATTGTTGAACTCAGTGAAAGCTAGACCTATTAAATTCCTCTTGAGATTGATTGTTCAATTATAGTTTGTTTGGACCGAATTCTCAGAATGTCATACATACACTGATATTCAAGGGTGATTAAGTGACATACTTGGAAGTCAAACTTGAATTAGAGTTTATGGTTTGGATTATTTCTGTGATGTTATTTCAGGTTTCCTGCCATTATGTTCCCCTCTTTGGGGCTGATAATTTGAGAAGTTAACTGCATATAAACCAGCTTTAGTAAGAAATTTTGTTTAAAAGAAAAAGAAACTAAACATTGAAATTATTCCTTTTCTTTGACTACACCACTGCCCCCACCCCATGCATACACACTTTTAACCAATTTTAAGATTGTATCAATTAAATATTTTGCCATGTGTCTGGTCAGTTGGTGTTTATTTATATGCGAACGGTGCCATTTTTTGCTGAACAACATTTTTATCTCTTTGATACTTGCCTCAAACCCAAGAGCACAATAGCTGTGTTCTGTAGTAGGAAGGTCCTAGAATGCCAGGCTGAGTTTTTTAAAATAAGGATACATAAGTATAGGAGAAATACAAGTACATTAAACTGATCCTGAGGATAGATGTCAGGGTGTGTCTAAACCATGTCTACATTTAGTGCACTCTGTAAATAAAGCCCATAATTGGTACACATGAGTAGTTAGAGCAGTTCTAATTGCATGAAACCCGTCTGAGAGAAAGATCCATTCTGTTCTTGGTGGTTGAGGAGATTATAAGTGTAGAGCTGTGTATCATTTAGAAATGGTTTGCTAGGGTTCAGACATGCTTCCTCTGGTGGGTGGAGATGGGGTGAGAACAAAATAGCTGGATTTGCCCTGGTTCTTGGGGAAGGAGAAAGAGATCTGCGATTCAGGCTCAAGCTTTGGGTAGCCAGGAGCAACACTCAAGCAAGAGAGTTGGCGCTTGGTGGTTTTGTGGCCAGCAGCTGATGAGCCTTCATTGGTAGGTATGTTGCCTCTTTGGGAACTTCTGTTGGTGGTTTGTCTTCAATTACATCCTTGACATGGAATCAGGAAATCTTTTCAAAGTAAACATAACAATGAAGAATTTCTGAATTTTACCTCCTGAGATTGGCTTAGGGTACTGTGACTAAGTTCCTGACACCTAGTTGGTTCTCTGAAATATTTATTGATTGAATGAATGTGATTTCTAACAGGGATAAATCCACATAAATAACAAAAAAATCCATTTTTGAAGCATTTCCATAAATCATATGAAATTTGTGTAAGAAACTAAGCGACATATATTTGTAAAAGCACCTCAGTGGAAAACTCATAAATCGTGCATTATCTTAAAAGTCACATATAAAGATAATTTCCAGATTATTTCATCGGTTGCTAGTAGAGGAACTGGTTTATTTTAAGACCTATTTTTGCACGACTTACTGGAATTGAGAAGTAAGTCTACTCATGGTAACTTGATGACTAAGCTATCTACTTTGCGCTCAGTTCTGGGCAAGGCGGTTACTGTGTGGAATCTCCACGAGGGATAATGGTGCAAACAAGTTCGATAGGGACTGGGTGGGATGTGATGAGGTGAGAGAGGAGAGTGAAGGCTGAATAGCCAAGAAGGAAGTGAAATTTGAGGTGGAGCTTAAAAGATTTCGAGAGTTTGACAGCAGCTAGAGAGGAGAAAGGAAGGGGTTGCTGGGCAATTTCCACTAATTTGCAGATGGAGTATGGGACAGTAAGGAAAGTGACGAGCTTGAGGTTATTGTAAAAGGAGAGATGAGGTTGTATGTAGGGCAATGCAGAGGATTTGAGACTCAATAGAATAAGTAATAAGAAGCCACTGAAGATTTTCAAAGAGAGAAGTGGAAGAATGAAACTGCAATTCAAAGTTAAGCTTGATTTTCTATGTTCATGAGTACTTCTCATGATGTGGGGATAATTTGCTCTTTCTGTAGCTGTGTGCCCCATATTGGCTCCAGTAGGTTTTGCTCCTACCTTTTTAACCTAATGAATGATCAGTAATGATTCAGTGACTCAACCTTTCTAAGGATTATGTTTTTGTCTGAATTTTTGTACCTTTCTAAGTTAGAGTGTAATTCCATTCTACAAGAAGGGAATTAGATGAAACTCAAGTTCTGAAGACAAATTTTAACCAAGTTGGAATTAATCCAGGAAGAGTAAGCCAAGTTTTCTCTTCCAGTTACTACTGAACTTCCTAATGTGAAATGAATTTTAAAGACATGTGGAAACAAAACACCAAACACTTCATAAGACCAAATGTTCGTTTTTAAGTTGATATTATTGTGATCTAAAAGATGACAAAATATAAAAAATTCATTCCCCCCCAATTTTCAGTTGATTTTTTATAGCTTTATTGAGATATAATTCATACACCGTACAATTTATCTATTTAAAAAGTATACAAATCAAAAACAACAAGCATTGGTGAAGATGTGAAGAAAAGGGAACCCTCATACACTGTTGGTGGGATTGCAAATTGGTACAGCCACTACAGAAAACAGTATGGAAGTTCCTCAGAAAATTAAAACTAGAACTACCTTTTGACCCAGCAGTTGCACTTCTGGATATTTATCCAAAGAAAAACAAAACACTAATTCGTAAAGACCTATGCACCCCTATCTTCATGGCAGCGCTATTCACAATAGTCAAAATGTGGAAGCAACCTAAGTGCCCATCAGTAGACAATTGGATAAAGAAGTTATGGTTCACATATACAATAGAATATTAGCCATAAAAAAGTGAAATTCTACCATTTGCAACAACGTGGATGGACTTAGAGGTTATTATGCTGAATGAAATAAGTCAGACAGAGAAAGACAAATACCATATGATTTCACTTATATGCGAAATCTAAGGAACAAAAGGAAGAAACTAAAGGAAAATAGACTCACAGGAACAGAGAACTGCCAGAGAGGAGAGGATTTGCGGGGCTGGGGGGAAAAGGTGAAGGAATGAAGAAGCACAAATTAGTAATTAGAAAATAGTCATGGGAACATAGAGTACAGCATAGGGAATATAGTCAAGTATTGTAATGGCTGTGTGTAGAGCTGGATGGGTGATAGAGTAATTGGAGAGATCACTTCATAAACTATATCAATGTCTAACCAATGTACTATATACCTGAAACTAATATTTTTAAAAAGTATACAACACAGTGGTTTTTAGTGAATTTAAAGTTGTGCAACCATCACCACAACCTGATTTTAAAACTTTTACATCACCCCCCTGAAAAAAACCCTATTAGCAGTCACTCCCCCACCATACAGTTCTCACTTCATTTCTTCCTCTTCCTCTCCAGCTCTGTCCAGTCGATTTTTTAAAAATTTGTATTTTACAGAATGTTACCATGAATTTTGACATCAGAAGACCTAGGTTCAAACTCCAGCTTATTGGTAGTATGACCTTGAAAAAATTTCTTAAATTTCCAAAGCCTATTTCTATATTTTTAAAACATGGATATTAATATCTACTTCACAGTTTGTTGTGAAAATTAAGGGATATTTATGTAAAAATGCTTTGTTAAATGCTGTATGCATTCATTCTCTACAGGGGGTATGTAACAATTATTAAAAGGTCTCAAATATTAATCCTTTGAAATAGTTGGTGGAACATAATAGAATGCATAACAAATGTTTGGCTGTGAAAGAACAGATTTTATGGTTTTAAGGCTATGGTTTTATTTATATGACTTGAGGATTTGACTTTTAAGATGGAAGTTTTTCTGGATTTCTCTGTAGAACCTAGTGTGGTAGTACTTAATGCTATATTTGGATCACAGATTGCTTTGAGAATTTGATGAAAGCTATGCACATATACTTGATTTTATTAAAGAAAATCAGGAGCTTCACAGATCCCTTAAAACCATCCATATACTCCTGGCATATCAGGTTAAGAGCCCAGGCATGGTCTTTTAGAAGAGATAAAATAGCTCTTTAAAGCTGGAGTAAGCAGTCCCACACATTGGCATGGAAACACAGCCATCAGCTTGAAGGTTGTTTATTTTCCCTCCAGTTTTCAATATCCACATAAAAGTATGCCCAGTATGTGCTTGGCCAAGCAAGGTGGATTTTCTTCTAGGTATAGAAATGAAGAGAAGAGAAGTGAAGAGTAGTATCCCTGAAAGACGGAGCTAGTCAGAGGAAGAACAAGCAAGCAGGGCATCTTTCATATTGTAAGCAGTGCCCGTCTGGCCTGCACCTGCATGATTTAGAGCCCTGTGCAAACAAGCATTGCAGGGGAGAGAGGCGTTCACAGGAGCCTTACTATACAAGGTGAGTGGTATGGCCTTGGTAAAGTTTACTCTCCCGTTAGCTGCTACTCTCAGGCCACTTGATGCCACAGTTGTGTTTTCATAGTGGTTAAGTGGCCCAACAGTATGGCATCCTCAGTAGTTTGAACAAAGAAGTTTTTACTGGATCTACAAAGCACATTTTTTCCCTTCCAAAATCTGCTTTCCAACTTTCCTCTTAATTTGAAACACATTATTGTGGGAAGATATTTGGGTACCAGTGGTAAAAGAATCCAACTAAGAACAAAGCTCAGAGGTTGAGACCAAGAGAAACGATGAGGGGAAGCCAAATGAATAAGCAGCGGCCAGGTGCCACCTGTCAAATAAGAAGGAAGGTCACTTGCTACGCAACCATTGATAGCAGTGCTTTACCAGATAGTTCTTGTCTTCTAGTTTCCTTAACACAGTGTCTTTTGCAGAGCGGAAGTTTTTAATTTTAGTAAAGTCTGCCTAATCAAGTATTTCTTCCACGGATTGTGCTTTTGGTGGTGTTGTATCTAAAAAGTCATTGCCATACTTAAGGTCATTTAGATTTTCTTCTGCATTATCTTTTAGGAGTTTTATAGTTTTGCATTTTATATTTAGGTCTGTGATCCATTTGGAGTTAATTTTTGTGAAGGGTATAAGGTCTGTGTTTAGACTCATTTTTTTTCTATTTTTATATTACTATTATTTTTTGCCTGTGGATGTCCAGCTGTCCAGCACCATTTGAAAAAACTACTTTTTCTCCATTGTACTGCCTTTTTGTCCCTTTGTCAAAAGATCAGTTGACTATGGGGGTATATTTCTCTGCCACAACCTTTTAGTGACTGAAAGATAAGTGGACAAGAGGTAGCGTCTTTCACTGGAGTGGCCTCCCTTGCTTGCCCTTGGCAGGATTTCTGAAGGCATGGTCAGCCTGGAGTGAGGATGGCAGGGAACTGGCATGGAGGGCACTCTCTGTGGGACTTGGTAGCTATGGAAGTATCTGAGGAAAGGACTCATTCGTTGTTATCAGAATGAACGTGAGAGGCTCTGCATTACTGGAATAAGAAGGAGTCCAACCCTCATCTCCTCCTCTGCAGGCCCCTCATTCCTAACACACTCATTCTGCTAAGATAATTAGAACAAAATTCTGTGTAACTACTAGAACCAGGGATTCCATTGAAACACAAATATAATCGGGAATCTTCACCCTCAGTTCTTCATTCTCGTGAAACCTAAAGTAAAATTAGGGTTGTTTTCAAGCATAGCTTTTGTGCTTAAATGACCCTATTCCTCTCTCCTTATCTGCAGGCTAACCTAAATTCCAGATTTTTCATTTGGGGACTTGGAAGGTTTTCCTATGGAGGCCAAGGTAAATTTGATGATAGGTTAGTGCCTGGGAGAGGGGACATGTTCACAGTCAACTTCCATTTTTTTTCCTTTGTATTACCCCCCACCCGGCCCCCCAATAGCATCACTTAACATTGTGGCTTCAGACCATCATTTTCCACACACATCACTCCTAATTTGTTTTTCCGGCTCTGTGCTTTTTTATCTTTTACTATTCCAACCACCTGATAGACATTTTCCCAGGGACACCTTCTTGGTACCTCAAGCATCAAAAAGCAACATCTGCCCGTCTTCTCTGAAACTTATCTTTTCCATCGCTATTTCCGTAATGGTTAGTGAGATGTCTTCATTGCCAGGGTCCTGTTGAAGTTTCCAGTTTTGAGACCTTACGGATCTCTCCCTTGTTCGTATTTCCATTACCATGCTCTAGATTAGCTTCTCGACAGCCTTCCATCAACTCTTCCTAATGCTTCCTAACCCAGTCTTCTAATGATCTCACTTCCTGCTCCCAGAGTTTTCAAAAGCTCATTTCCATTTCGAGTTTGAGCTTCCTAAGCTAGCACTCAGTGCCTTAAATTTCCTGGTCATTATAACCCAACTTTCGTCATTATTTTACATTTTCCCTCATGCTTTTTGCTACCTATGCTGAGTATTTTCCCCATACTCCCATTTCCTATAGATATCTTATATTTTTTCACTTTTATGTCTTTGTTCTCAGACTTCTAAGTCAGTGATCCTCAAATTTTAGTGTGCCTCAGACCCACCTGGAAGGCCGGTTACAGCACAGATCACTAGGTCCCCACCCCCAGAGTTTCTGCTTTAGTAGGTCTGGGTTGGGTTCTCAGGCTTGTTATTCCTAACAGGTGTCTGGTGATGCTGATGCTCGTGGTGCAGGAACCTCACCTTGCACCTTGAGAACCGAACTGCTCTTCTAAGCAATTTCAAAGCCGAGGTGGAAGTATTACAGTCCATATTTAATATATTTGAGTTAAAAGATGAATTTAATTCATAAGCAAGCTGTCAGTTATTCAGATCTGTGCATTGGAGTTCATGTACGACAGTGCTAAAATTGTGTTTTGAACTTTAAAGAAACCTTTAAGCTCTTACCGTGCCAGCTGACAGGCCCTTTGCCTATAAAAGCACTGTTGAATTGAAGATTATCCTTCTGTTTCCTCTCTACACTTGCCATAAGTGTCCACACTCTGTCATTACAGACTAACAGGCCGTACAGCTACTTAACTGCCAATTACCAAACTACAGGCCTGTATTCCAAAAGCAGTTTAGCCAGGCTGTGCCAGTATCTTCCTTGTGTCTTTTGTTACCAGGACTAGGCACAGTCTTGTAACTTGGTGGCTTGGTAATTATACCCTTTTTTAAAGACTCAGGTGTCCTTGGTTGTCCTGGTGAGAGGGTTTTATATTTTAGTCTTATTTTTCAATGTAGGGATCATGTCTTTGTCCCATTACTAACGGAAGTTAAGCCACCTGGAGGTGCGGAAAAGAGGGGTGGGAAGGCTCTGTGGCCTACAGCCTATCAGAAGTACCGTAGTGCTTTTAACTTTGCAAGGGCATGTCCAAGGGTGAATGTAATTTGAATAGGGCATTTGGAACTCTTAGTAATCGATACCTATAGAAGATTTTTTGCTTCTCTTCTCACAACGATTGTATTCTACTGGCCTAGACTGCAGACCTTGAATGCAGAGCTATATAACGTTGGTTTCATTGGCCTAGCTTCACACGGGGAGGTAAGGGACCTCTAATTTAGTGGGGCTTCTTTGGTAAAGGATCCTGAAGTGAAAACCTCAAGAGTGCTCTCTGATTGGTGAATGTACCTAAGATGTTTCCCTTTTATACCTCCAACTTTTGATTAACGTTAAATAAAACTTTCTAAGGAAACGCCTCGAGGGTCTAGGTTTTTTTTCTATGGTTCATCTTAAAGTTTTATCATCTCCTGTAGTAAGTGATGAAGTCGGCCCTGCCAGTGCTTTGGGAAAGCGCCTTGCTCATTGTTTTGGCAGCTGAATTTTGTGATCCTTTAGAAAACTGACTTAATTGTCTGCTGTTGTATTTTAGTCATTCTTCTGTACTGTACTCTCTTCACTCTGCTTCATAAATTTTGATAAGTTAGCAATAGGATATCCTTTTCTCCTCAGGTATGTTTATTTATTTATTTTTCTTTAAAAAATGTTTATACATTGAGGAAAGGAAAGTGATTTTTGGAAAATAACAATGCATTAAACATGTACATTAAAGGCATGAAATGTATCAAGTATCTTAGTTACAGGTTATTATGAATGAATAGACGAATGAATACACATTAATACATTAAGCTCTTATTTCTGAAGTTTGTTTTAGAAATTAGATTTCTGTTTAGTATTAGTCTGTTTGAGTATATTTGCTGTTAATTATCAATTTAGAAATTCTCAGAATTTATTTTATTTATTTTATTATGGTGACATTGGTTAACGAAATCCAGTAAATTTCAGGTGTACAATTCACCAGTAAGGCATATATACATTGTATTGTGTGTTCGCTACCCATAGTTAGATTTCTTTCTGTCACTACTCAGAAATTTTTTTATAGAAGTGAAAGTTTTGTTAGAGACATTTTAAGTCCAGTCTCTCATTTTACAGGTGAGTGCAGCGAGGTCCTAATAAGTCGCAATGATCACTGAAACCACTCTGAATCTGACTTAATCTTTGATTCAGAAGATATCTCAGGGTCTTATGGGATAATCATACTGAAAAGATTTTTCAGTGTTTCTATGTGCTGAAGAAATGATTTAGGTTGAGTCTTAGTTTAATAGGGTTTGCATAAATAGTGCTTAACATATATAAATCCAAATACTGTATCATATACATCTGTGGTCTTGCGTGTTAGGGTAGGGGCAAGGTGGGAAAGAGGGACAGAGAATTGAACAGTGGAGACACCAACAGCTGTTTCTTCTATAAGTATAGACGTAAGAGTGTTGCTTTGTGGCTGTGTCTCGGTTTTCCCTGATGCCAGTCTTGCCTACACCTCACATACATCGAGAAAGAGTGCATTTCCCTCCTGATTGGAAAGGCCGTGTAGAGACTGCACTGAAGAAATTGGAGATATTTGGATTGTAATGGCATTTCCACTGGGAGGAGGTGAAAGGACCCGTGGATGAATCACTGAGGAATCAGTGACCCGGAGGTTGCAACCAGTTGAAATACCTGAGCTGTCATCTCATAGAAGGTTAATACCATTAGTGAAAAATACAGTGGGCATGCTACCCGCAAGACCTGGGCTTCAGTCTTCCTTCTTCTCTGCCCCTTATGCCACTTGTAGGCTGTGTGGTCTTGGGTAGCACCCTAGACTCACATCCTTTTTGATGTTGAAAGTGCCCACTGCCTGGTCTACTTCCCACGGGTGCAGTGAGCCTTCACTTTCACTAGATGTGAAAGTGCGTCATAGACATAAAGAGCAAAATGAAATGTCTGGTGTTTTACCGGGATTACCATGGTCATATTATATTTATTATTTTGGCTGACTTTATTGTGGGCTTCTTAGATGATTCTTTTAAGGAATTTTAATTTAAAATCACATTTTATGTAAGAATGTTGGAGTTGACTGTGGTAAATTAATGAACTTAAATACTTAAATTTTCTCATAGCCTTTGAATATTTCTTGATTATTTAAGAGCATTTAATTCTTCCTAATGCTATGGAGTGATAAAACCATTAATGACATTAAGTTCTAGAAGCAAAGGCTACAGCTTATTCATTAGAATGATAAGGAATATTTGTAGAAGGGCTTTCAAGCATTCTATTCACACATGTCTGAGGAAAAAAATATGAATCATAACAGATTCTAATTGGTCATTTTATATGCCTAAAGAAGCTCTTATAATAATTATTGTACTTTTTAGTTTTATGTGAAATACAAATACACTTATATACTATGCCAAAAAATATTTTTGCTGCTTATTGTTCTTTTGCTGAGATTGGTGGTATTTTTTATTTTTATTTTATTATTATTATTTTTTTAAATCATTCTGATCTAGCATGGACATTATTTTCGTGTTTTAGTCCCATTGTAAACATTTATATTTAGAGAGGGTGTATGCGTGTGTCTATATATGTTTTTGTATGATTGTTCAAGTATATGTTTATTTTCTAAAGTTTACCCAAGTGAAAATTTATTAGTAAGATCTGATGGCTATAACATCTTCTTTAAGGTGTCATCAAAGTTCGAATTCAAGAAATCTGGTAGCAAAAAGATAGAGAAGAATTCTAATTTTTCAATTATATTTAGAAGAGAAAATGCTGTATTATTATAAAAGTCCTAAGTTTGGCATTTTTAATCTGACAGTTCGCAAGAATAATTTATTTGTCATAGATATTTTTTTCTTAAACTTACTTTCACCATAAAAGCCTCATTACACCTGTATTCTGGGAAGTGAAGTGTAAGTAACATCTGTTGAGCACCTACCAGGCACTGTTAGACACAGGTGCAGGCGGTCATTGTGACCACCCTGGGAAGTAGTCAGATCATCACTTTTTAGAAGAAGAAACTACTATATATTGTTGCTGTCATTTGAACCCATGTCTCCTGCACATGGGAGATTTTTCTCACTGCTTCTTTATTGAGGCATAATTCCTGACTCTTTTTCTAATATGCCAGTAAAGCTTATTTTATGTTTCAGAATCAATAAACTTAAAGTTTTCTTTGCTTTGTCTTACAAAGTTACGTGAGTTAGGAGCCAGGTAAAACCCTCTCTCTGCAGCTAAGCCTGTGAGTTTTTCCTCCCTTCCTTAAGTTTTTTTTTTTTTTTTAAATTTTATTTTTATTTTATTACTTTTTTTTACGCCTTCAGCAGCTGGTCTTCCTAGGTGGTTTCCCATCCTAGTCCTAACCAGGCCCAACCCTGCTTAGCTTCCAAGATCAGACGAGATCCGGCGCATTCAGGATGGCATGGCCGTAGACTTTCTTCCTCAAGTTTTTAATTACTCCTGGCACATCTTGCAGTGAAAGAGCACATCTTGTGAGGATGGAAAATGAAATGTTAACTATAACAAATAAAATTTTTAGCCAGTTCTAAATTGTTTTAAACAAAAAGGGCAGCAGCTTGAATGAACTTTTCATAATCTATCTTTAAAACATAACCAAAACCTGTCAGAGATGCTAAACAACTGTCCAGTTGCTAAAATGGGCTTGTTAGTCCTTGGCAGTGGAGCCCTGACGGTCTGTCTGTATTAGGTAGCTGGGCAAGGCGGCTGGAGGAACTATGTCTGTGGGTCAGAGAGCTTCAATGACTTGCCAAATGGAAAACCTGGGCGTAGAACTTTGGTTGGAGCTTTTGATTCATTGGTGGAAATAAATACCACAGAGATTGAGTTAGCGCCATCTTGTATCTGCAAGTTTGTGGACTGTGAACTGATCAGATTCTATAAATTGAGTGTGGGTTGGCTGAAGCCAGGAGCTGATTAGGACACCCTGGTCTAGGACTGTCACTCGGGCCATCATTTTGGAAATGTGGGTTTTTAATCATAAGGGAAACTAGGAGAAAAATGGATTCATTCAATAAAAATTTATTGAACATTTTCTGTGCTTGGTAGAGAAACAGGTGACTAGGGGAGCTCTCCATCTGTTTGGGATAAGAGTCAAAGTGTAATGTAAGAGGCATAAAAAGTAATGAAAAGTCATTCTGTGATCAGGAAGGGTGAGAAGTGTCTGGTGCTTGCATAAGAATGGTAGAATGTGCTTTCATGCTCACTCCCCCTCCTTCCTGATAGTCTCAGCCTAGATATCCTTTCCTTCACAAATCCCTTTACCTGACCCCCACCCCAGAACTGGATTAAGGTCTCTTGTTGTGGAGTCCGCGGGTACAGTGCACCACCCTTAGCAGACCATCTGACCTCTGGACTGTGTCTTGCTCTTACCTTTCTCCTACCTCACTGTCAACTCTCATGACAGGAAGAGCCACATAGACACAGCACCGTGTACTTAAGGAGATGCTTAAATATTTGTCAAGTGAAATCAAGCTGTGAAGGTTCGAATGCAGTTGTGGAGGGCCCTGTAATAATAATAGGTGATATTGATTGCATACTAGGTGATATTGACCTAAAAATAGTATGCAATCAGGGAGCACATATTAATTCACTTCAGTGCCTGGTACATATTAACAGCACAGTGCCTGGTACATATTAATTCACTTAATTTTTCAGCAACCCATAAAGTAGGTACTTTTACTATTCCATTTTATAGATGGAGAACCTGAGGCACGGAAAGTTGAATGTATTCTCAAAGGTCGCTCAGCTTGTAAGTGCAGAGCGTGGCTGAGGTCCAGCTGTTTGGATCTGGAGTCCTGCCCTCACCCACTGTGCTCCCTGCCAGTAGCTCACCCTGCTGGGAAGTGTGGAGTGGCCCCTGGAAGCACTGTGGGTCTGTTAGTGCTGTAAGCAGGGAAGTGTGTGAGCACGTGGGCCCGTGGCAGAGTACTCCTGGCACAGCTGTATAGATGGACTGTACAAAGAAGAAAGATGCCTGGAGCAGTGCAAAGTCGATTCTGAAATGGCAATAGCAAGACATGTTAGCATCATTTATTGACCTAAAAATGCACACAAAGCGCTTACTGTTCAAAGAGCTTTGCATATGGAAGCAACCTCAGTGTCCATCAATGGATAGATAAGGATGTAGTGTGTGTGTGTGTGTGTGTGTGTGTGTGTGTGTGTGTGTGTATTGTGTAATACTATTTATTGCTGAAATACTGTTCAGCTATAAAAAAGAAATAAATCTTGCCATTTGCAACAACGTGGAGGGACCTAGAGGGTATTATGCTAAGTGAAATAAGTTGAACAAAGGAAGACGAATACCATATGATTTAACTTGTATGTGGAATCTAAAAAACAAAACAAATGAATAAGCGAAACAAAAGAGAAACTGACCAATAGATATAGAGAACAAGCTGATGGTTGCCAAAGGGGAGGGAGTTGGGAATGGGAATAAAATTTTTAAAAATTAAAAAAAATCTGATCACCGTTGACCTGTGTCCCAGTGTAGCTGACATGATCTCTTTCCCTTCATTTCTGCTCTGGCCGTGACTCTGGAAATGCAAAACAGCCTGGGCTCAGTGGTGAGAAAATTTTTTTTTTAATGCATTACAAATCATAGATAATTTAATGTTCATGGCAACCTATGAGGTAGGCCCTGTTACTACCATCCCCATTTTATAAATGAGGACCCTGAGATTCAGAGAGGTCCCACAGCTTGTAAGCAGCGGAGCCAGGCCAGTCTGGATCTAGGCTCTTAAGCAGTATCCCATGCTGCCGCTGAGTCTTCCTGCAAAGGGAACAATCACTAGTAGTCTCCAGTGATGTTTCCACTCCAAATAGTACAGTGATATTTTGGAGACAGATTCTTCCATTTGTAAAAGCATCTGCTCAAAAAATATTTGTCTAGAAATAGTTATATGATTATATTATATTTAATATATGCTGACTTAGAGCAGAAAAAAATAGACACAGGCCCTGCCATTACAGAACTTAATATTCTGCTGAGGGGAGACAGAAAAGCATATAGACGTATAAAGAAAAAAATAATTTCAGCTTGAGAAAAGTAAATGAAAAAATAAAACCAGGTGGTGTAATAGACCTGTGGTGGCCACTAGGCACACCTGTCCATCGACCACTTGAAATGCGGCCAGTCCAAATTGAGAAGTGCTATAAGTGTCAAGTACATACTGGAATTCAAAGTCATAATATGAAAAGAAAGTTTTAAATATGAATAATTTTTACATTGGTTATGTCTTGAATTTTTTCTACATATTTGATTAAATAAATTAGATTAAAGTAATGCTAAGTGAAATAAGCTAGGCATAAAAGGACAAATATTGTATGATTCGACTTATATGAGGAGTAGTCAAATTCATAGAGGCAGAAAGCAGGGTGAGTGGTGGTTACCGGGGGCTGGGATCTAGGGACAGGGGGCTAATGGGTATAGAGTTTCAGTTTGGGATGATGAAAAATGTCTTGAGGTGGATGGTGGTGATGGTTACACAATATGAATGCACTTAATATTCCTGAACTATAACACCTAAAAATGGTTAAAATGGTAAAATTTATGTTTCACCTCAGTATTAAAAAGCCAAAAAAAATGAATTTAACTTAAATTTTTTTCGAGTACTAGAAAATTTAAAATTAACGTAGTTAATTTAAAAACATAATTCACATTGTTCACATTATATCTCTGAAGGGTTGTGCTGGGATAGAGATGGGTAAGAAAGGCCTTTTTGAGGTCTTCAACAAGAAAAATGAGTGCTCTGAAATGAGAAGGAATTGACCACACAGAAGTTCGAAGGATGAATTTCAGGCAATGAAGAGCCGGTGCAGAGGCCTGGGGTGGGAACAAGTTCGTTTGGGTAGGTGGGATGAGATGAGGACGGAAGAGGGTGCGGATCCTGCAGCCTTATGGGCTATAGTGACTGGATACTACACTGCTTGACTTGAGAACAGAAACAAAGCAATAGACAATGCAAATTCTGCATAGACTGAGCCATATGAAATTGCTGATACTTCTCACCTGCAAAATGGCAGTTTCATCTGATTGAACCTAATATTGTGTTTGTAGTTTTGGTTTTGATCATTTCACCAGTGACGTGATTGGTCTGCTAGCTAGGAATGCACTTGGTTTTCTAATTTGTTCATTGGTGGACACCTTAGAGCAGCGGTCCCCAACCTTTGTGGCACCAGGTGCTGCTATGAGAATCTAACCTGATGATCTGAGGTGGAGTGAAGCGGTGATGCTAGCGCTGGAAGCGACTGCAAATACAGATGAAGCATTGTTCACCCGCTGCTCACCTCCTGCGGTGCGACCTTGTTCCTAACAGGCCACAGACAGGTAACCAGTCCATGGCCCTGGGGTTGGGGACCCCTGCCTTAGAGGTTATTTCATAAACCTTCATCTGTGTCAGCTTGGTGGTTTCTAGAACCCAAAGGGAAAGATAATAGTTTCATTAGCACCTTTGGCTCTCGGCTCTATCAAGTCACTGGGGGCATTTGTTATTATTGCACAGGTAGACTTTTCCTTCTAGAAAGGTGTTGGCTGAGGACAAGTAAATTAAAGGGTTGGTTGGCTTTCTCAGTTGGGTAGTGTTCTTAGGAAGGCAAGCTGGAGTTTGTTTATCCTTATATTAAAGGCCATTAGTGTCAGCTCAGGTAGTCTCGTGGCCAAATTCTGTTTCTCAGGTCCACTTTGGTGGCTCCATTGTTTGTTATTACCACCTTTTCCAGAGCAGAGAGCTGGGACAACGTGACGCCACAGGAGGTGCTGCCGAACATAGTTCTTTTAATAGTCTTTGAGTCCTAAGCCTCTGATGAAAATGTCCATGTTAAAAGGGATGATGGTTCATACCTAAAATCTTTCATTTTATGAAAAAATTTCTGGGCTTTGGAACACCTTTGGCCACCTAGTGGGGGCTGGTGGGGGCTAGCCAGCACAGTGATTACTGCCTGTGCTCCAGTCTTCTGTGGAGGCATTCTGTGTCATGTTCGAGCTCCCCAGTGAAACAGGTCTAGTGGCTCTGGACATCTTGGGTGATGTGAGTGGGAGAGGTGACTGCAGCTTCCCCAGGCTCTTTAGAGTTTAAAAGTTGACTGGATACTGGTGCTCCCCTGGGATGACTAGACATACTTTCCTGGTAGCCTAGGTGCTGTGTTAAGCTAATTTTCTAGAAATAATAGAGGCACGTTCTGTCCCTTATTATCTATCTAACTATTGCTATCTGAGCCACAGACAGGAAATATATCCCACAATTCCTAGAAGATTTCTCAGCTCCGCACATACTGTGGTCCATTTCTGTGGGGTCGCTGTTGTCTCATCTGTATTTACTGTGAAATAGTCAATTAATATAAGTCATTAAGTGCATTAATTCAACACTTTCTAACCTAATGAGGAACTCCTTATTTTGATAGGCTTATATGGAGGTGGAGTTAGTTTTAGGCTTAGTTATAGATCCTTTCTACATTTATTTTTCAGTCCTGATCAGCTTTCTTAGTTTGTTTGTTTTGTTCATGCCAGGGTTCGCCAGATGATTGTGATCACCTGGCTTGGTTATGACAGAGACTAACAAAGCTGTGTGGCCTCCCTGGAGGTGGCTTGAGTTTGAGGAAGAGTCAGTTACTTTTTTAACATGATACCTGACCTGCCTAAAAGAACAACTGCATCTATACAGATGTAATCATCGTTTGTGTTGGGTTTTTATTTTACAGTTTCACTAGCTGTTTCACACGCTGCATCTCTTTAATCTTCATGTGAAACGGGGAGGTTGGCACTCCTGTTTTCTCATCTTACAGAAAAGGCAGCTCAGCCTCAGAGTTTCAGTCGGGGAACTTTGACTCTGGGTTGGGTTCTCTTCACCACACTTCGCAGCTACCAGGTGGCTTGCTTGACATTCCCACAAGTGGGCAAAAGAACTGTGAGCATCCAGTCATTCAGCCTAAGTGGAGGAATTTCAATCATCTCTCCGGCGTCATTTCCGGTCTTACTTTAGTCCTGCTCGCTCATTCTTTAAACTCAAGCACATCTTGCTGTCTGAGCCCACATCTGCTTCATATATTCCTGAGTCGGTGAAGGACTCTACCTTTCATTCCAGGGGGCACCAAATCAGAAACCTGGGTGTTAGACTAAATATTCAGGTGATGATGGGCAAACCATGTGACCATTAAGGCTCAGGTTCCAGTTGTAAAAGGGAATAAAACCTGCCTGGGTGGGTATTGGGAGTATTTGGGGAATAAATGCTCTATAAGAACAGCAGCTACTGTTGTCATTTAAAAATGATCATGATATCCTCTGCCTCACCCCTCAGTCAGTCAGTTGGCAGGTCCTGGAGATTTTACCCACCTCAGTACCGTTGACTCCATCCTCCTTTCCAACCCCTCAAATTATGCTGCCATAATTTGATCCATCACCCTGATCCAGTCCGGCCCCTCTAGTTCGTCATCTATATATACTACACCCAGCCCAACCTTCCCCAGAACACAAATTTGAACTTCTCCTTGAAGTCCCTCATTTGTTTACAGAATAAATATAAATTCCCTAGTTTTCCCCAAAGGTCCTCCAGGATCAGACCTTTCACACCTCATCTCACACTATCATTCCTGTCCGGGACACACGCCTGCTCCTCCACTGTGCAGAACTCGGGCTCTTCTGCGTTCCCCATCCTGTCTTGGTTCCCTAAATGCTGGCATTTCCTGTGCCTCAGTTTCCCCTGTTCTCCCCCTGCCCTCCACACCTCTTCCTCTCTGCCTAGCTAGTGGCAGCTTATCTTCAGCTTTGTGGTCTTAGCATTCTGTACGTAGTAGGTTCTTAGTGAATGAATAAATCAACTCTTGGCTTGAGTGGTTATATAGTGGCCAGCAGCTTTAGACTAGGGGGTGTCTCAAGTTTCTTGCTCCCCAGGGGCGGGTTTGGCAAGGCTGGAAATAGTTTGGATCTTCAGAGGAAGACCTTGGTTGGTGGCTGAGCTACCAGGAGAGCTGGGAGTCTGCCCCCAGGAACTTGAGGTGAAGAGAAATGAGATCACTGTTACTATAGTTCATCTGCTTCAAGAAAGCCAACCTGAAGTTTATCTGAATTCAAGTGTATACAGCAGCTCTCCCATCAGGAATTTATCTAGAACTGCCATTTGACTATTCAGAATTTAAGCCCTAATGGCCCCTAAATAGTCCCTGCCAAAACAACAGCTTCCCCCGTGCCCCCAGGCAACAATCAGCTAAGAGTGGTTATCTGTGGCCACTACAAGTTATAAAATCTCCATTAGCTGAAAAGCAACAAAGCCAGGCCTTCTGTGCATACAAACTGTAGAATCTTGCACTGTTGTGATCAGAATCGCATCTGTCCACAGTCATCTGACAGCTTCCTGTGGAAGGTTTTGAGGCATTCGTCTAGTCTTGGGCTGCTGTTCTCTGAGAAAGACATTTAACACCTCCCATCTTTATGTTATGCTTTACTTCTTTGGAAAACACAAGAAGCATGAAAAAATTATTCCATTACATGTATATTCTAAACAACTAGAAATGTCAGCCTTTCTCACTTCTCAAAAAGTGTAGGGATTTGCCTTGCTCCCATAAGAGGCAGAGCCTGCTAATGACGTTTGAGTGTTGACATCTCTTTGACTTTGGTGCTCAGATATACAGGTGTGCCTGAAAAAGAACCACATGATCCCCCTGCTGAGTGTCCTGTAAATGCAAACTGTGTCAAAGAGAATGCCGTAACCAGGGACAAGAGTTCGTTCTCTAAGATTAAGTTGCTCTCTTTATGTATGTTTGTTTTAGTCAACCTTTTACTGAAGTGTACAATCAGAAAAGTACACAAATCATAAATGTGCAGCTTGTAATTTCAATTTACTCTTTTAGTGTTTAATATATAATATATTAATAATTTAGGATTTGGTCCTACCACCAGTTTCTTGTTAATTAAATTAAGGGGTTGGCGAGGATGGAGATAGGAAAAAAGTTCTGAATGTCCTTCTCTTGACATAGCTGTTTAATAACCTTCCCATGACTCGTTTTGTTTTCCTGGTGGTAATATCTGAGCCATTCATAGCCTGTAATTTTTACCTCCAATTCTATTCCTCTAGTCTTTTGAATACATACATGAATTCCATTAAAGCCACACACATAAAAATGGTCTGCTCTTGTCTCTGTGTCAGGTAGGACAGTCTCTTCCACCTAAATTCAATAATTGGTAGTATTCTACCATATTCACTTAACTCACTTTTATACATAGATTTTTGGGGGTTGTACTATTGGTAGTAAATTTTGGTCATCAAGATACTTCTCCCCTGAATACTTTGGGGCTCATCCTTCTACGAGTAAGGACATATCTTACATAAGGAAGTTAATGATGATTCTATAATATTTTCTAATATCCAGTACATATTCAGATTTCCCAGTTGTTCCAAGAATGTCTTTATTAGTTTTATCTTTTAAACCACAACGCACTAGGATTTTTATCCCCTGTAATTTATTAGTGCATCAGAGAATACCTGGATGATTGTGACAGCTAAATGGAGGAACAGTGGCACAACTCTGTACTTAATGCATGTAGACAAATGAGCCATTTTCTCAGGAGAAGACTGGCATTTTCCTTCCTTGCTCGATGCAACAGTATAGTCAAGAATGAATGAATGAATTCATAACACCATCACCACGATGACTGGGCCACTTACAACTTATAGAAATCTGCGAATGTCTTATTTATTTGGTGACACTAATTGAGTCTGATGCCATTGGGCTGAGGCAGCCAGGTACACATATTGTTAGCAACTAGGAACCATTCTTGTGTGTGCTGGTTTGCCAAAAGGCTGTTGTCATTCTAGCAGGGAATATAGCTCAGGGCAGACTATTTGGGCAGGCCTCAGGAGTTCTCTAGACATTTGTACTTCATGATAATTAACAGACATTATTGTTGTTGTTGTTGTTGTTGTTATTTGGTATACTTTAAGATTTATAGAATAACTGAACAGATAGTACATGGAGTTCCATATACTCTCCAGCCTCCCCATATTTCCCTTATTGCGTACAGTTATTATTATTGTGTACATCTGTATATACTGCAATGACTGAACCAATATCAGTACATTATTATTAGCTATAGTTCATAGTTTGCATTAAGGTTTACGTTTCGCGTTGTACAGTTCTATGGGCTTTGACAAATGCATGATGTTATGTATCTATCATTGCAGTTTCATTGCCCTAAAATCCCGTTCTTACCTAGTCATCCCTCCCTCCTTTCCGCTAAGCTCCTGGCAACCACTGATCTTTTCACTGTCTCCACAGTTTCGCCTTTTCCAGAATGTCATGTAGTTCAAATCATGCATTATTTAGCCTTTTCAGACTGACTTTTTTTCACTTACTAATACACATTTAGGGTTCCTCCATGTCTCCACGATAGCTCAGTTCATTTTATTCCTGAATAACATTCCATTGTTGGCTGTATGACATTTTGTTTCTCCATTCACAAGTCTTGCTGTTTTATTGTTAAACAAATGATAGAACATTTCCGCACATAGTAGGTATTTGATAAATAGTTATTTAATGACCTAGTGAGGTTGAATCCTTCATTTTTCTGACAGGTATGTAGTGCCAAGGGAGAGTTATGATAGAAAAGGCAATCATGTTGTTAGATACTAATTTCTGCTAATGCGAGGTTATTGTTTAAGGAGAGAGCGTGTAGCCCAGCAGCAGCAGACTGCTTGGATCTAGGCTTCTAACAGCAGTTTAAAAGTTCCCTCTAGAGCTGCACTAATGCAGTAGACACCAGCCACGGGTGGCTGTTTGCATTTAAATTGATTAAAAGTAAATAAAATAAGAAAGTCAGTGTTGCACTAGCCACCTTTCAAGGGTTCGACAGCCATCCATATGTGGCTAGTGGCTACCATTTTGAACCAGGCACATGTGAAACATCTATGTCGTTATAGTAAATTTTATTGCACAGCCTTGATCTAGACCATTCACATAGAAGGACGGGATTGAAATTATTTGACCAGGCCGATTCTGGTTTCAGTGCTTAACCGGTTTGTGCTGCAGCAGTTTCACAATGAAAGAGAAGAAGGGCAGAGATTTGTTTGCTGGAGGAAAGTTGCTTAAAATAACTTACTGGGGATAAAAAGGCTGCCCGGGCCATTGAAGCTGGGAAATCCTCCTTGTATGACAGCCCCGGGAGGGAGGGCTTGACAAAGCTTCAGGCTCTTGATCAGTCAGTGTTAAGGAGTTTTACACAACTCACAGCTCTAGCTTCTTTAGTTTGGTGAAAAAGCAGGGGCCTTCTCTAATTTGAGGGGTTGGGGTGGGTGTGGAGAGGGAGTTAAACTTTTCAACTAATAAATGTGCAAATCGTACAGCCAGTCCTTCAGTAAACTCGTGTGGTTGCAGGATGCCAGGAATGTGAAACCTTGAATGAACATCAGATACGTGCCACAGAAATCGTAGCTCAGTGTCTTGAAATTGAAATTAGTCTTATTTGGGGGCAAAGCAAATGGCAGTTAAGTTTTCTTGTTGTTGTTGTTGGTTTTTTTCCCTTTTTTTTTTTTTGCCAGCTGTTGGATTTGATCAGATCTCGTTCCTTTCTCGTGGTATCTTGCTGACACAGAGGATTACAGGCTGTCGGTCTACTTAGATTTCAGCTCTATATTCATTTTATATATGGCATTTTTATAAAGTCTGGGGTTTTTTTTCTTCTAAACAGAAGTACAGATAACAGATGTTATGTTAAATTGTGCTTTTCCTTAATGTCTAATCTGGAAATTGGCTCTTAATGCTGGTGAGGGTTTTTAATATAATTTTTAAACGAAAATGCCAAATTGCACTGTCTGCACATTGTAGTTTTAAATGTTGAGCTTTCGCTTTTTGAAATGCTTGAGTTTCTAAGAGGCCTAATGGAAAGGCAAATTTGACAGAATAATATATCGTAATTCCTGTGAAAAAACTTAAAATATGCTGGTATTTGGAAGTTCAGTCAGGACGTGACCACTTGGAATCATGATTGTCTATAAACGTGACCACTTGGAATCATGATTGTCTATAAACACAGGCTTTTAGAATCGATAGTTTTCTCTAAGAATAGGCACTGAGTTTAGAATTGAATGTTATCTTGCAAATGAAGAATGGAAGTGCCAGATCTCATATGAAGACAGATTTCCCTTTAATCCTTCAGCTAGTGTCACCTGCTAAATAACTCTTACAAGAGTTGCTGAGGTTTAATCAGTATTTAATAATTACTGCGTTTGTTCAACTGACTTTTTTTTTAAAGCGAACATGTCGCTCAAATGAAAGGCAGGATAACAGATGGATTTCTTATATCTGCAATAGTTTTAATTTAATTTAAGTGATATATTTTAATTTAGATATCATTTTATGTTAGCAAAGTCTAGAGAAATTGATTATGGTTTCTTAGCATGAGATTGTTTTCTTAAAAGCCGTGAAAGAGAAAAGAATCAATATTAGTGCTTTCCGAGTGGCAGCTTTTAACAGAGCACCCACCCCCCCTCCAACCCCCAGCACGATTGATTACCGCTGCTTTTGTAAAGAATTTAAAAAGAACAATCTGTATTAAAAACATTATTCTTTGGTATGAGCTTGAACGGTTGCAAATGGGTTTCCATGGGGGCTGCACTGCAATGTGACCACTTGAAGGGATTGTGGCTGTCACTGGTGGGCCAGGGCAGCGAGGCAGAGGAAAGGCTATTAGGTGAGGAGCTGCTGGCTTACATGCCAAAGAGGTTACCCCAGCAGCTGCAGTCAGTCAGACACATTCTTGAGCCTCCAAAGCAGGAGGGGCAGTAAGCCAGTCATTTTTCTGTGAGCAGTGGGTAAGGTTAAGCAGCAGGAAGAGAGAGTCGGAAGTATGTCCCCGTTCCAGAGCCTTGGCTAAAGGCAGGTGTGTTTGGTTGGAGCTGGGAGTGATAGAAGGTGATGACGGGTCCCCAGCCGTCCGTACCCTGAGGCCAGCGAGGAGAGGATGTGTCTTCACGGGGCATCTTACGTATGAGCACCATGGCCGAGTTATTCTCAGGTTGTACGCTGATCTTGTACCAATTAAATAATAAACTCGACTCTGTGGGCAGAGGCACTGTCTGGAGGTGGGGTGCCTGGAGCAGTTAACTCTATTAGAAACAGGCTCCATCTTAAAAAGCAAATGACAGGACCCGAGTGAGAGCCCAGTAATGTGGACTGGGCTCCTATGGTTTTTAATTCTCAGTAAGAGTCTACGTTGTCAGGGAAATGAAGATGTAACAGGTAGCCCAGGTGGCTTTCATCCTAAAAAGGGACACTTGGTTGCTTTACAGAAGGCATTTGCAGGAATAGGATAGCCCACTAATTTGTGAAGAATTGAACATCCTGGGGAATGTACGGATTTTTAGAAAAATAGTGTTATCAGTATCAACTTTTATTTAGTACCCTTGGGTGCTAACTTACTGCAGAGGCCGTTGGTATGGCTTCAGAACTGGTGGATTCAGCTGGTAAGCTGCTTTTATTACTGGATTCATGTGGCGGCAAAAAAAATTCCTTGAGATGATCAGATATGTTTTGATTCATAACTATATGCTTTTCTTTATCTCTCATAGTTTTGGAAAACTACGTGCTATGTCTTATGAAATGGCGCTTTTGAATTTGTGTTCCAACCGAGACTTAATTATCACTAGTGAATTACCATGAATCACCCTCATTTGGGGGCAAAAAATAATATGCTCTTTTTAAATGTAGTCTCAAAAGTGCTTTTTAAATACTGTTTTTTAAATTAAGCATGTAATTTTACCATCTGGCAAAAGTTGCCTCTTCCCCCCATCCTCATAAGAAGAAGAGCACACAGTGCCATCGGCAGAATGTCTGAATGTCTTCATCTGTAGATTCTGATGGAGATAGATCAGAAAAACAGAAGGCAGCGCTGGGATGGATTAAGTTACCTTTTGGATTTATGAAGGCTTTGGCCACCTGTCGGTTTACACAGCCAAGAAGGTATTTACCATTGGTGGAAAAAAATATTACTATCCACAAGTCTCCTTTCTATTTCATTTGGCAGGACCATAAATGTTATCTTCAGATAAATTACTCATAGACAGCACTTGAGCACACCAACAGGAGCGCTTTCTAAAATGCATTTGCTCAGAGATGGCACAGCTTCTGTGACGATATGCACACTCCAGGTGAAGCACGTCCTTTTGGCTGCGACTCGTATTCCTGCCTCAAGCTGCAGCCTGGGGGAGGCTCTATTTCTTGGGAAATATCATGTAGGGTCTCTGATGGATTTCATCGTGGACTCTAATACCTTTAAGTCGTTTCCTGGTTCCTCTATTAAGGAAACCATTTCTTTAAAAGCTGCTTGGCCCTCATTGTTTCTTTTTACTTGGTTAAAAAGTTTGGTCAAGAACAGTTCCCTTATAATATATCAAAAAGAAATACAAGGCCTGGGCTGTGAGTCTTGGGCAGAATCAGGTATTTTTCCAGTAGATATCAGGAATGTGAATAATCCTTTGGGCACACAGCACGGCTGCCACTGAGACTTGGCATTAGGTATTAAAAGTTCAGAACAGCTTGACTCTGATTTTGAAATCAGTGGTCTCATCACCTTTATATTTATTCCCTTCTGCCCAGCTTTGCTTCTTTTATTCAGATAAGTGCTGACACATTTTCAGTCTTCTAGTATAAGGAACCAGCTGCAAACATCATCTTTGAAAAAGCCCTCCTAGATTAGGTAGTCACTATGTCAACCGAAAGGTTTTCTGGAATCAGCAAAAGGAAAAGCAGAATGAGAGGCTTCTTACAGACAGACGAGCTAATAGAAGGACTCTGAAAACCGGGAGCAGTGTGGGACATCTGCAAGGCTGGTGGTCTTGTCAGCCCTGTTGGTGTTTCTGGGCTTGCGCTCCAAGTTCAGGTACTGGCCTCTGTAGGCAGGGACTAAGCTGAAAGGGAACCTGCTCACTGGGAAACCGGGCAGCCTCACCTTGACATGACAAGTTGTCTTCCTTGCTTTAAATAACCCAGGAGAAAAGAGTAGCTAATGAGATGGGTAATTAGACTCAGGGAATTTTAGAACCAAGAATCTCATAATTGAATATTCATTTTACTAGACCTTTTTGTCGTTGTGACTTCAGATAAAATGGATCAGGAGTGGTCCAAGCACTGTTACGTCATTCTGTGGCACTTTTCTGAAGTGTGAAGTTTTGTTTTTGTTTTGTTTTTCATGCTTGGCACTTATACATCCATATGTTTTTGTGATACTTTCTTTAGATTCTTTATTTAATACACTTGTCTGTATTTGAATGTATTGACTTAAATAGTTAATAAATAAGTTTGTTTTCGGAAGTTCATTTGTACTGTTTGAAAGCTGGTCGTTCATCATTTGTGACCATGACTCATTTGTCACGTGCTTTCTGTGCATTTAGTACCATGTATGTTTTTTAAAAAATGTAACTAATATCAATTAGGAAAGAAGTCATTCACAAACTGACCTCACCCTGACTCACTTCATTTTCCATTTTCATTTCAATGCTTGGTCAAATGTATATGAAATTGTAATAGAGTTGTAATATTAGAAGATATTAAAACAACATATGCTTTTTAAATTTAATGTGTAGACTAAACATTTTTCCTCGTTGTTCAGTGGTATATGATTTTTAATGGCTATGTTGAGAAAATTCATGTATCATATATAATTTACATAGCTACCCCTCTATAGTTGGCATTTAGGTTGTTTCAGTGATCTTTTTTTTAAATCGAGGTATAATTGACATACTGAGTTATTTTTTTTCCTTTTTTAATTTTAATTTTTCAATTAGAGTTGACATTCAGTATTATTTTATATTAGTTTCAGATGTATAGCATAGCTGTTTCACATTTATATAATTTATGAAGTGATTCCCTCAATTAGTCCAGTACCCACCTTTGATGCAGTAGTAAACACCCCAAATTTTCTTGTTTTTAGAATATTTCCTTAGGATAATTCTTGAGAGTAGAAATATCTGGTCAGATGGTATAAAAGATTTTAGATCTTAAAATACATTACCAGCATGCTTCCCAGAGGGCTTGTGCCAATTTCTGTTAGTTGGCATCTATTAAATAGTCAGAGGTTCTCTTTACAGGCCACTCGTAACGTGTCCCTCATTCCTGTTAGCATCCGGACTCCGTGCCGGCGTAACCGCTGCAGCACAGGCTCGGCTGGACATTGTAACCATCAGCTGCCTTGGAGTGCAGGTTCTTCTCCTGCATCAGCCTCAGCTTGGGAGGGTGAGGTCTGCTCTTTGAACCTAAGGTCTTTCCCATTTATTTTCCTGTCCTATAGGCTTCCTGTGGCTCTTGTCATCCCCCATATAGGGTAGAGAATATAGGTGGCTGTGCCTTGAGGCCTAAAATTGTAGCAGTTGAAAAACCCTTAAAGTGAATTGTTAAATCTAAACCAGAGCCTGTTGGTTTCCTGTGCTTGACTTGGAGTCTGTTCCATTATGGTAGTTTTTACAAAACACTTCTGAATAAGAAATAAATTCCAAATCTCTTTTTTCCCCCTTCTCCTGCCAAACTCCACCAGGAAACAGAATCTCATTATTTCTGTTAGAATATATTAATATTGACCCTCTCCAGCACTTGGGACTTTTCAGGTTAGGCTCACATGGCTTCTATTTTTAATCTAGTCTAAGCTGTGGTCATATGGATAGCAAAATAAATACTGGAATATTCTAGTTTGAGAGGGGGAGAGGCAACGTTGCTTATAATAACATGGCTACACACTTCTTCCCTCTGTTTGATATTCCAAAAAAGGAAGAAAGCACAACTTGAGCACATCTGTAAGTAATGAACATTTTCCTTTTGTGTGTCATGCATATTCAACATAATCCCACTCAGAGTCCCAGGCGTTGCTTTCATATACATCACTTCGGAGAATCCTATTTTTGTTGCCAGCAAATTTTATTTAAGATAAAGGTTGCTTCACTTCTCTCTCTGTCTGGGTCAGGAATCTAAACCTTTTGCTACAAACAGAAGTAAAAATTGTTGATGTGTTCTGCTTCTGTTTTGTTTTTTTTCCTCCCCCTGGTCAACTGCCTTATTACTGAGGAGGAAGACTGGTATTTGTTTAAAATTAGCAATAAACCAATTTCAAGAGGAATATTTTTTTAAAAACCTAAATTGATTGAATTTTATAATTTACATGTTTCAGAATTCAAAAGTTACAGGACATAAAGTGAAAATTCCCTCCAAGTGAGATATTTTTCTTTTAATTAGTTGTCTCCGTCATTTCTCTAGGTTACAAAGTATAAGATATGTCAAGAATTCAGGCACAGAGTTTAGATTTTTTTTCTCATTTTATTAAGTGTTCTTCATGAAACTGACTTATAAAAACAGGGATTTGGATCACAGGAGTTTGTAGATGATATGCCTGTGATAGGATTATTGGTAGATAAGCATATTCTCAGGGAGTATCTGTGATTATCGCTGTTAATTGTTACCAAGTTCCAGATTAAAGAGAAATGGAACTTGGGGGGTGGGGCACTAACATTTTGCCAGTTCTGTGTGCTGTGATGCTTGGGGGTGAAGGAGTGGTGCGTCACGTCATTCAGGTAAATAAACCTACAGGGTCTTCTGGATCATCGTTTCGGAGATGCCCTTTTAAATCTACCCAACAAACTACTTATTGTGCCCAGGTACCGTTCTGTAGACTCAATAGACAAACATTGCAGGAAGAAAAATACTTCTGAAGCACCAGTTACACCAACATACATATAGTGAACTTCTGAAAATATTGATCCTAGTTAATTACAAATACAAATTTAGGCGAGCCAAGTCATCCTTTGGCAAGATTTGTTGTTGTTTTTGTTAACATGCTGATCATTGTGCTGAGCACTTTATTAAAGAAAGATTGTATTGAGCTTTGTTGGCTAGGAAATCTAACTGCATTGAACCACATTCGTTTTTTTGTTTTTTGGTTTTTGGTTTTTTTTTTTATACAAAGAGGAACATTTCTACAGTTAAGTGCACTAACTCAGTGTTGCTTTTTAAGACACTTTTCAGCCATTTAAATGTTCTCCAAAGACTGGTGCTGTGCCTGGCTCGACAGAGGCGTTCTTAACGGGTTGGCTGTTTCTTGTAAGGTCATCCTTATCTTTCTGACAGTCGCCCTCACAGTGTTAAGGCTGAATTCTAGGTTGCTCTTTTTCAAGAGACCAAGTAAGAGAACATTGACTTCGTTTTCCAAGATGTGGGATAACCAGGTAACTTCTTTAAAAAGTATGCTTATTTCCTTTCACCACTTGTTTAACGCTTGGGTTCAGCCTTTCAGAAAAATGCAACCTCTCTACTCTTTGTTGAGCCTTTACCATACATATACTGACTCCTAGAGCACAGGGATCGGCCTGGTACGGATGCAGAAACATCAGACCCGGTCCTGGTTCTGGGACCTCTTCCAGAAATACACATTCTAAGCGGTGAGAAAGATCCCACCTCCGTGCGAGGCATCCACCAGGAGGGTCCAGCCCGAGTACTGAGTTGCAAGTGCCGGGTTCAGGCCTGAAGGACTGTAGGTACACAGCGCAGGGATTCAGTCACCTGCTGTGCCTTGGTTTGTTTCAAAAGGTTCATAGAACCAGTCAGATTTCTCTACACTTGCCTATGATTTGACTTTTTAAAATTCTTTTGATTTTTCTTTTAATTTTACATTTTTATGAGCAGCCCAATCATCCTTTGACCTCACACTTCACACCCAAATGTGACTCTACCTTCATATGACCTGATTTTTTTTTTTTTCAGAATTGGGTTTATTTTCCTAATATGCACCAATAAATAGTTTAAATTCATTCACCACTCAGTGGAAGGTATGCTGAAGTATTTCTTAAAGTAAAAGACTTGAGTTTTTTATGTAATTAATTAAGGACTAGTGTAGATGTTTGAAGCAATTCTGAGTTAAAGACCTTTCTTAAGGAGGGATTTAATATTATACTTCCAGGGGTGACCTCATCTTTGACCTTGGCTTTTGTAATTATATACAGGATGGTGGAGTAAGCCTGGGGCATGATTAGGTACCAAGTGTTGTCTGTAAACAAACCCTAAAAATAAGTATTTGTAAATACAATAATATTTGCTTATAAACTTATACAACTTAGTCATCTCACATATTCAAGGACAACAGTATGTTTCTCCAGTGATAAACACAGGGCTTTTTCCTTTAGTTACATCTTTGATTCGGATAGGACAGCTGATAGAGATGAAGGTATTACTAAAACTAAATGAATGGCATTTGCTGTATGTGGCTCCAGAGCTTCTCCATATGGGAAACTTACAGGACGTTAGGCAGAGAAGAAACTGTTAAGCTAGAACTCTTAACACAGATTTTTCCCGACTATGATGCCAAGAATGCTAGTTCTAAAAAGCATTAAATAGATATTTTAAGGGGAGAATTTCCATGGCCAGAGTTTGGATGTGCTGGATCAAGCAGAGTTCAGCATGACCTTTGCAGTTCTTCTCAGGGCCTTGATTATGATTCTGTGCGCATCACAAGCAAAAGGAGGAGGGAGAAGTAGGCACAGCACAGCCAACACTTTGAGTGCACAGGTTACAGTCCAGACCTGAGTGGGAAGCCCTGCCCCACTTCTGAGCCGTTTGTGTCTGGGGATGCCTCAGCTCCTTGGTCTGCAGTGGAGATTGTTGAGATGATTAAATGTGTCGGTGCTTATAGAACGCTTGGCATGACATGCCTGGCACATAAGAAATATTTAACCGTTAGCTACAGCTAATCCTTTGTCAGCCCCAGGCTGAACAGCTCTGATATCTTCATGTCGTGAGGCATTACAGTGCAACATAAAGAGCCCAGAATTAGGTGTCAAAAGTTTTAAGCTTCTTTTTGGCCAACAACTAGACTGTATGATTTTGAGCTAATTTGCCACTGTTCTCTCTCTTCACTTGTAAAAAAAAAAATAGATGATCTTGCTGCTTGTGATGCCCGGTCAAGCTCTAAGGTTCTGTGTTTCATTGAGCTGTACCTAGGACAAAATTGGCAAGTTCATTTTAAGGGCAAGTATATCATCTCTGAGCAACTGTGTGGGAGAAATTTTTATTTCATTTAATATGTGCATTAGCTAGTAATTAAATAGTTTATCAAGTTGCGTCTGGAAAGATAAGCTAAAGTTACAGCCAGTTTGGCACTTTGTAATCACTGTAAAAGTTATTATATATTCGATGCTAAATCAGAACTGGATGTGCCTTTATCCTAAAACTAAGAGGCATCATCTAGGTGTTTCTGTGATGTGATACAGAATGTAATATCAGACCACGTGAATATTTTACTTTTATATCCAAAGGCTAATTTTCTGAAGGTTTGGTCTGGGTGGGTGGTAATGAAACGTTAGGTTTTTCTACTCTCTGACTTTGTTTATAACCTAAGTTTAAACCATAAAGTGAATTTAGCGCCTCCTACTTTGAGCTTAATTATCTTATTGGTTGCACTATTTTAAGGCATTTAGAGGTCATTCATCTAGTAGATAAGGCCCTGGGATTTCTAAATAACATATTTCCACAATGGCAGGTTGAAACATGATAGTTGTTCAGTGTAGGCTTTACCTACATGAGATAAATCCAACGATTAGATGTGTTTATTTGCTATTCCACAATTTTTCTTTGCTGAGAAAATGGACAGGTTTGTGATCTTTCTTACTGAAACCAAGATTGGTGCACTTGATGGTCCTCTATGCAGCCAATTAACATTTTCTCTTCCTATTTATTACAAATACCATCTGCATTTGGGCTGAATCATTTTATCAAAATACTAGTTTTTTAATCATCCTCAAGTATTAAGATCTAGATCACCATTGCTTTCCTCAACTTTATATCTTTAAAGGGGTATATTTCCTCTTAGAGGGGTTTTATATAAAGAAAATTGGTGTCACCAGGTCTCTGGGGTTTTTGGTCACGGAGCTGGGGGTTTGGGTAGAAGTAGCAGCAGCTGACTCTGGAATTGCAAGTGAGGCCAATATGGTAAACGAACTTTCAAGCTAAGGAGTTTTTATTTCATCCTCTAAGTGATGCAGGGGAGTGATGTGGTCCTGGGAATGGTTCCTCTGCAGAGGCAAAGACTTGAGCAGTGGCTAAACAAGGAGGCCATAGTCAAGGAGGCCATTGAGTCAAGGCCCAATGCTTCAGTTTGGGGGCTGGAGAAGGGGGGATGGAGTTAGGAGACAAATATGGATTTTGCCTTCCTTCTGGACATTGTGGAGATACAAAACTTAGTCAGAGTGCATCCTCCTCTGGGAAGAACTGCCTTGTCTGTGGAGGCAATTTAGTGCTTCAGTTTCCTCAGCCAAATGTGGCATAAAACAGGAACCTCTATCTTGGTCTACAGTCGATTTTCCTCCTCATTGTCCCTACTAGTTTTCTACAACTTGCCTTTGCTCTCCTGTATGCACATTTGCATCAGCCAAGAGGGGCAAGGTCTTTGTTTTCTTCCAGCTTGTACTCTGAGCCCTGTTAGCCAGCAGTATTGACATTGCCTCACAGAATGGTCAGTCTCAAGTTAAGCAACCTCGTTACAAAATCCTATAGTCAGGCTGCAGTTCTGCACTCTGGGCTGTTCCTCTGAGCATTTCCTCCTGGTTATTGTCTCCCAGCGCTCTATCTCATTGAGCAAGAGAGTGTTCAGAGCGTGTCCTGCTTTATGAGGCAGACCACATTTGGCTAGGTGTAAAAGCAGTTGTCTTGAGTCAACCCTTTTCATAGCTTTTGAGAGATGCACATCTTGTCCCAAGGGAATGTTGCTCCATGATTCATTTCCCTCTCCAGGCATGTTAACTGCAAAAATCCTTTCAGCACAGTGTGGAGCCTTCACAAAAGGAATTTGTCACATTTGGAAAGATCATTTTTGTTTAAAGTAGACAGCAGAGGTATTCTTTGAGCATCTGCTTCAGAGTGAAAAGGTCCTGCTTGTTATTAAATTGGATTCTCTGGAAGGGTCTCGGTAATTCCTTCTGTGTGCTTGGTGCCCCTGACAGAGCAGGAGATGACAGTGAGTTTAACGTGAAATTAGTTGCACCACCCTGGGTGATGGAGGAACAAATACTTTTAGCTGCTTTTAAGCACGTTAAACATCCTGTCAGTCCCCGGACCACCCTGGAGCCCTGCAAACCCAGAGTGGTCAAAAGCAAGCCAGCTTCTCTAGACATGCCCTGACCTCCACCCCAAGACTTGTATTCAGGCCTGACAGCTCCTGGTAAGGAGGTGGCTGTCCTGGGGAAGTTGGGTGCTTGTCAGGCTACCCATTGTGACTGAACTGTGAGGTGGCCAGAATCTCTGGGAGATGTTTCTGGCCCATCTGCCTGTTAGTTTGACACATGTATCAGTCCAGACAACTGGGTAACCTAATGAAAAAAAATTTAATTTACACACAAGGATTAAATATCTCGATGTTACCCATTCCACATCAAACTTCTTTGACAGAGTCAAGAGGAAAATGAAAGTCATTCAAGAAATGTTAAGAAAAGGGAAGTGTGTTTCTAATATGTAAATGGAGTTTCTGTTATCTGCTTTTAAGATTCTAGGTTATTTAAGTGGATGCAATGCAAAATGTATGGGCAGATGATCTCTCAGGCATAGAATTGGGAGATTTTAACTGTAGGAATCCCGGAGGTCATGTGACATGGATTAACTCTGAAAGCTACGTCAAAGGCTAGTTTGTTTTAGGTAATCTCAGTCAACAAATACTTATTTAGCATCTGTGCACCTAGAGGGACAGGGAGTACACACCGGTCATTGAAGACCTGCCTTCAGTGAGTTGTTTTCGGCCAAGGGACAAGAGAAATACACATGAAACAGTTAAAAATTACTGTGACAGTTTATGTCTTACATGGTTCATATGCTACAAAATCCAAAATAGTAGTTTGTCACTAGGGAACATATATGGACTGGAGAAATCAGAGCCTGTTTTGGAGTAGACAGGATTTTAGAGAAAAAGAGGGTCGTCCAGATGAAGTTCATAGGACAAAAGATCATACAAGCAGGACCGAGAATTGCTTTTAGGCGGGACCACATACAGTCCAAGCGGCATTAACTGAGCACCTACTACAGCCAGATACTGTGACTGTGGTGAGTTAGGTTGGATAAATGATGAATTGAGGCACAGTCCTTGCCTTCAAAGGAGCTATGAGTCTAATAGGGGTCAGTTAAATTGATTGTAGAGCTATGGAATGCAGGGCTCTTGATACAGTTCACAAGCTTTGGGAACTGCAGCCTGGAATGGTGCTAGCCTTGGAAACCAGTATAATGCACGATGGCCTCAGATGACAAAGTTAACTCTGACCATTCTAGCAGAAGAATTCCAGCACGCTCTTGGCTCCAGGTGGTCATTCAATGCCTGCAAGCCAGCCCACTGGAGAATCAGCCCCTCAGGTTTCAGTTCTCAGAATGTGCCGGTGTGGTAGCCCAGAGAAAATGGGTTCCCATGCTTTCCTGTGAGTTGACACTGAAGCCTGGTGGAGAATGTGGGCTCAGGTTTAAAATACTTCAGCCTCTCTAGCCAGCAACTGAAACTTGAGAGAATAAAGTGGTACTGTTATGAGGGCTGGACCCGTCTGTCCTCATAGGCTGGCTTCAGTCACAGCAACTGCTGGAACAGAAAGTTTTATTTTTAAGAGGAAATCTAATGAAAGCCAATGTAGGGAGGGAAATGTTTTTTTTTTTTTTTTTTATAATTCTTATTAGGAACAAACATTCCATTTGAATTTTAAAAATAGGACAATAATGACTGTTGCCTGTTTCCAAACACAAATATTGTTTAGAATCTCGGAGTCTGATTTATTTGTTTCTGGGCTTTCATGAGATATTAGTGGTAAAATATCAATTTACTGAAACCATTTGAAAAAAAATTGTAGTCTACTTTACCTTCAATTCATATGTGTTACTCTTCTGGCAGGATTAGGTTGAATTTTAATACTAAAACTCTTATTGAAGTGCTAAGAAGCTGTGGAACTGGTATACTTAGTGAATGATCCCTCTCAATGTACAGGAGCGTGTGATTTGCTCTCACCAGTACTATCAAAAGTGCTTGTGCGGGTTTATCTGCATTTGTCATTAAGACCCTGCTAAGCCAATGAGCCCTAGAAGCAGGCTCACAGTGGGCTTTCGCTTTTGTCAGTTGAGCCTAGCAGGCACTGCCCCTTGCAGGGCGCCATGCCTGGCCTGTGCATGGATCCGGGCTGTGGCAGAAGCCCTGGGCTGCCTGGTGGCTGGGAGCTCTTGGCTGCAGTGATGAGCATGACCAAAGCTCTGAGCATGACCAGGCCTGCAAACATCTGGTGGGTGTTGATGGTAAGGATTTAGCCTCAGCGCCGTCATTTCTTTATATACAGACCCAATAAAGTCTTAAATGATTTCAATGTTTTGTAGTTTTCCCAGGCAGGGAGCTTCACAGTGACTTTGTGATAAAGAGAATGCCTGAGATGGCTTAAAACTACCACTGGGACCACTGAAATTCAGACAGAGTAAGTGTATGATAGGTGCTAGGTCTCTGAGCCACCCTAATTCTGCTGGATCAGGCTACGTAGTCTTCTTTCAGGCGTTCATGTGCGGTCAGCCCTTCCTGCACATCTGAGGAGGGGTGGGGCCGGAGATGGGAGTTCAGAGGAATGGAGGAGAGGGAAGGGTGGTCACCGTAGTGTAAACCTGAACAGTGAGACAAATAAACATGTTTCTTAATCTCTCCATCCTGAATCCCTTCTCTTTCCTTTCCCAGAGGGCAGAGCTGACGTCTGATAAAGACATGTACCTGGACAACAGCTCCATTGAAGATGCTTCAGGAGTATATCCTATTGATGATGATGACTATGCCTCTGCGTCAGGCTCGGGTAGGTCTGGCTGCTTTCACACTCGCCTCCATTCTACATGCTTGTTCCCTCTCTCCTTCTCTCCTTCTCTCCCTCTCTCCCTTCTCCCCCCCATCCCCACCACCACCACACTTACCCCTCCTAGGACTTACTTCAGGGACACAGGCAGGTGCATAGTGGTTAACAGCGTGCCCTTTGGAGTCAGAGTGCCTGGGTGTGAATTCTGCTCTCCGTCACCTAAGCCATGAGATCATAGAGAGTATTTAATTTGGCTGAACCTCCATCTCCTCAGTTATAGAATGGAAGCTTCTACCACATAGGCATGTTGTGAAGATTAAAGGGGTTGACACATCTATAGCTCTTGGAGTTTGCTGCTTGGCATGTAGTCGATGTTCTGTCAATATTAGCTTTTAACTTTATTATTAAGCCTTTCTCAGTGATGTCATGGAAATCATCCTTAAATAATCCCTCAAACACCAGTTTTATAAAACTGCCAACCCTATATTAAGGATTATCAATGAGACCAAGAAGAGTTATACTTTCTTGCTCCTAGTGTATTGCTCAAAAATGGGAAGGAGAATGTAGCAGTCGAGTAAAATGATTGTACAGGGATATTCTCAACTCTCCTGGTGTATCAGTTGTCTGTTGTCTCAATAATGATGTATAATAAACCATCCCAAAACATAGTGGCTAAAAAAAAAACCAGTCATTTATTTAGCTCATTATTCTATGGGTCGGCAGTTTAGGCTGGGCTCCCACACACGTCGGTTGTCAGCCGCAGGTAGGATATGCAGCTTTGCTGATCTTTGCTGGGCTCTGTCATAGCTCTGGGACAGCTGGGCAGACTTGGTTTTGGTCCACACGGTCTCTCATCCTCCAGTAGGCCAGCCATTGTTCTCAAGGAGAAGGCAGAGATCTCAAGAGAGCAGAAGTGTACAGAGCCTCCTAAAGCCTAGGCTTAGAACTAGCATAGCATCACTACCACATGTTATTGGTCGAAGGAAGTCATAAAGCTAGCTCACTTCTTAATGAAAGGAGCTACAAAATCGCATTGTGGAAGATGTGGATACGGGGAAATAAACGATTCTGGCTGTTTTTGCATTCTACCATACCTGGTAAACGTTTCACCTATGCCAGGTATGGCCCCCAAGAAGCTGAGAAAGAGGAAGAGTTTGTGCGTATATTTAATTAATGACTAAGTCAGGAATTTGATTAGCAGCCTGCTAAGGAAGTCTTATCCAGGACATTTCTTGCTTTGAATTTTCATTGTAGATTCAATAAATGGTAATAGTTATGCTCAACATAGATGTCTGACAGGTTGTCCTGGGCTTCAGAGTGACCCAGAACAAATAAAAATCCACTGTATCTTTGGTAGAGATCTGGCTATATGAGAGTGAGTGCTTTAAGTTAGAAAATGGCAAGTCTGAGAAAAACAAGAGAGGTGGTGGCTGACCTAGTAACGGTGAGCTTACAGTACAATCCTAATGCAAAAATAGCCCTAGTTATTCTTGGGAGAGTGATATATATCACACATGCAGATTGAGTGTGAAAAGACTGGTTCTCCATAGCCCACAACTCTATTAATATATTTCACTCATGGCACCTCTTTTTTTTCTTTAGCACCTCAAAAGTGCTTTGTAACAGTCTTCTTCAAAATGTCCCAAGACATAATAAATATGGATACTTTTTTGTCCCCATTTCACAGGTCTTAGAATCTAAGAGTTGTTAGAGACCTGTAGCTATTGTCCAAACCATTTTGCTGATTTCTGCCAAGAATGTCCTTAAGTTTATTATGAGAAAGAAGGTACATAGTCCTGTCCCTTTGCCGATCTCCTCTCCTCCCATCCAGATGAAAAGGGTTTGGAGTGGGTCAGTCGAAATCCTAAACCCAGTCACCAGATGGATTAAGCTGGGGCTTAAATGTATGCTGCCATTACGGCTGCCTTGGCTCCAGCCTTGGGCAGATCATTGTTGCAAAGAAGTGCATCATTCGGGACCTTGGAAAGCTCCTTGCACTGCACAGAGGATGTTAATTTTCAGCTTAAAGGTAGTAGAAGTTGTAGCTAAAGTCTGCAAAGCACTTACTGTGTGTCAGGTGCTGTTCCTATCCTTTTAACATTTGTATAAGGACAGCTCTATTACTGTCTCCATTTTTCACGTGAAAAAACCTGAGGCACAGAGAGATTACGTAGCTTGCCTCAGATCACGCTGCTGGAAAGTAATGGAGCTGTGATGGAGAGCAGGGAGGTGGACTGGAGAGTGTGTTCTCAACCACTGCTTTGCTGCGCTGCCTCTGTGTGTCATAAAACCCCACTCTGGAATTAGGAGACCCTGCCTCGATGATGGCCAGTCTCAGCTGGAAACTGGGCTACCTTAGGGCGTTGGCCAGTGTTACCTTCGTCTTCACTTCTATCAAGTTATCCAGTGGGAAAGCAAATGGACTGGAAAAAAGTGGCTGAAGTTCCAGGGGATACTTCCCACATGAGGAGATGGGGCCGAGCTATGCATGTGTACTAAAATAGGCATTTGCGAATGTGAAAACTTCAGCCATTCACTTAAACATTTCAAAGGCATTTGCTGTGTGCCAGATACTATGCCATGTTCTTGGGACACAGGGATAAGAAAGACTTGGTCCCTGTCCTCAAGGAACCAAGAGTCTGACGACAGAAATATAGAAATGAGAAAAAATAATTGTAACAGCATGTCATGGGTGACATAACGTAGGAAAGTGCTATACATCAAACATTTAGGTGTTAAATGGTTAAATGGCCCTGGTTCAAGATGGTGTATTGAACATACATGCCTTTCAATGCCCATCTACACTGACAATAAAGGATCTGGGCCTTTGTAATAGAGGAGACAAAGGCCACCATGGTTTTAAAGCTGGGAAGCAGATTGGGTAGTGGTAAGAGACTTGACAGATAAGCTGAGTTAGCCAGCAGTGGCGGTAGGGGCAGGGAGCCAAGAAGCAGCCCACTGAACACAGCAGAGTCCCCTTGAGGCCCAGGAACTGGTGGCCCTAGGCGGAAGGTGAAAGTGCTACTAAACTCAGGATGATTGGTTGAAAGTCTATTTTAAAAGCAAGTACATTCCCTGATTTCTTCCCACCATAATGCAGCAGAGGGACTCATGCTCCCAATCTAAGAAGAAAACTGGAGGCTTATTATCTGGAGAGGATAAAACAGAGGGTCTTTGGGCTGGAAGTGTACCAGGCACAGATGGGGCTGGAGGTACCAAATTGAAAACAGGGAGAGCAAGTTCTTGGACTGAGTTATTTAATGCTGAGCTATTCCCAGTTTCCTTCTCCCAGTCAGTTCTGGCCTTTACCCTCTCTGGGTAACTGGATCAACTCAAAGGAAACAACTCCGTAATACTGGCATTGGGAGCTTGCCAGCCACACACACAGCTCCGTCTTAGCTGATGACATCCACATTCGCCAGACCTCTCCTGCGTGCTCTGAGCTTCCGGTCAGCTTTTTGTTGTTTCCCATTTGGTGGTGAGAAGACTACCAAGGCTCCCCAGGCATTTATGGAAAAATTTGTAAAAAAAAAAAAAAGTAGAGACCTCCCCACACTCCAAAATGGAGAGAGGACAGAAACAGAGAGAAGAGAACTTACAGGAAAAAATGTATTACATTTGGAGAGATAGGACGATGTTTTCATGGTGAAACTAGAAGAGAGTACTATTAAAAAGGAACACTCCGAGAGCTCAGGAGAGTCCTCAGAGAGTGGAGCTATTGTGTCAGAAATGAAAAACTGAGAAGATGAGAAGATACAGAAGATGTTTGTTCATTTATTCAATAAGTTTTTATAAACACCTACCACATGGGAGAACAGATACCATTCCAGGTGCTAGGAACACATCAATATCAGTAAATAAAAATCTTAACAATGCTTTCTCTGATCATAGAATAATTTTATTTATTCCTTTCTGTATTTACATGTTTTGAAATTTCATCCGTGAAAATGTATTCTTTTTTTTTTTTGTTGACATGTAGTCTTTTTATAAGTAGAAGAAAATGCTATTTTCTAAAAAAAGAAGAGATTCAGTGAACAGTGAGAATATAGAGAAAGAAACAGCTCCACGATGAAGATGCTGGTCTGGCCAAGATAGTGTCAGCAGGAGTTTCCCAGATGGAAGCAGGCTCTGGGCTCCGGGGTAGCCCGGATGTCTCAGGCAGAGAGGACGGTAGAGCTGAAAGTCAAGGATGAGGGAAATGTGGTCAGTGGGGCTCCCGGGTTTCTGGTTTGGGCAAGAGGGCCAGTCTTTTTGCTAAAGGTAATAAATATGGCCGAAGAGCTGCCTGCGGCAGGCAGACCCACTCCTCTGTCTCTAACTTCAGGAGCACTGGCTTCAGGGAATTTTTTCCTTTATAGAATCTCTCTCTCTCTCAGCAGATTCTCCACAGCCCTAGTTTGGTGATTCATGTTTGGAACTATTGTGAACCAAGGGGCTCTTGAAAGCCCTTAATGGGAAATTTTTTTATTTCTCGTTGAAATTTTTTTTGTAAGAAAATGATTCATCGTAGGAGCAAATCAAGCATATTATATGTAAAAGTTTGAAGGAAAACTAAGTAAGCTGATAGAAAAGAGCACTGTATTTCTGGAGCCATCATTATTAATGACATATTTACATAACGTGTAAAGAATGTTTTCAAATATATATCACATTTGCACCTCTGGGAGTTAGTTATTGTTTTCCCCATTTTACAGATGAAGAAACTAAGACTCAAACATTGCTTGCCTTAGATCACAGAGCTAATAAATGCCAGAACCAGTACTAAGTTTGTTAGTTTGTTTGTTAATGCCAAATCCCATATTTATTCCAATATTTACCCTGCCCTTTCTTCTCTGTATAATGAGTGTACATGCTGAAATTAAAAGAGACAGTTGATTATTAAAATATTAAAAAATGAACTGTAGTCATAGCTATTGTACTGTTTCCAGCATGTTAGCTCTTACTTTTCAAACCACTTACGTCATTTACATGATTCTGTGAGGAGGAATTTGGAGGTATTTCATCCCTTGTTCCTGTCTGAGGAAACAGGATAGTTGAGTTATAGAGTTTGAGTTTATTTGAGTTGCTACAAATTTGACAAATGATAAACTTTAAAAGAATGTCATATTTGAATATCAGAAATTCTCAAATGTTATTGTGGTTAAAGGTAAAAAAAAAAAAAAGTGCCCAGATGGCCGTTGGTGGTTAGTCACTTGTTGAACAAATACTGGATCAGAGCCTGCATGTGCTAGGGACTCTGTTAGGCACTCGGGGAACAGACCAGATGCAATCCCTTGGCCTTATAGAGCCTCCAGTCCAGTAGCAGAGACTTTATTCAATAGTTATACAGATAAATGCATAATTACAAACTTGTGATAAATGCAATTAGGGTAAGAAAGGTGGTTCTAAAAATGCATTTAACAGAAGACTCTGACTTCATGTGGAAGGCAGGCCTTTCCTGAGGAATGACTTTTGCGCTGAGGTCCAGAGGTGAGGAATTAACAAGGCTTGCCTTCTGGCACAAGATGAGGGGACCACGGCTGGACCATAGGGGACGACAGGGAAAACGTTGCTCAAGGAAGCTGGAAAGGTAGGCAAGGGTGGGCTTTAGGCATTTTCTATCTGAAAAGCAGTAGAGAGCCATTGTCATAGTTTTAAGCAGGAAGATGATGGGGTCACAGCCAGTTTGTGGACAGTGGGCTGAAAGGCTCTTGGGAAGAGGGTAGTTATGTTGGTGCACGGAAGGACTACAGTGGCCTGGGTCGGGGCGGTGGCCCTGGAACTGTAGAAAGATGTTAGAGTGGAGAGGTGTTAAGAAGGTACAATCGAGAGAACTGGGTGATGGGTTTGATGGCAGTAAGGAAGAGGATGTCAGGGTTGTGGTTTATAGGAAATGGAGGGATCCATTTAGTGCGGGGTAACATCAGGCTTACCGGGGGAGGGAGGGCAATGATGATTTCTATTTGGGACATGGTAGAGACGTATAGTACCTTGGAGTCATTCGAGTGAAAATGTCAAGTAGGCCAGTGGATATATAGGTCTGAATTTCCGAGGAGTGGTATAAACTAATATATAAGCTTAGGTTTCATTTGTATATAGGTGGTAATCGAAGCCACGTTCGTGCGTAAGATAAAAAATGTAGAGTAAGAAGAAGCCTAGGGCTGAATCTTAAGGAATTCTTGATATTTTGTGTCCAGGTAGAAGAGAATGATCCTGCAAAGAAGATTGAGAAATAGCCAGAGAGATGAGGGGAAAACCATGCAGTCTGAGTCATAGAAATCCAGACAGTGTATCAAGAAGGAGATAATGGTTGACAAGTGTCCAGTGGTGCAGGGAGGTTCCACAGATGAGGACCACTCTAGAAAATGCCATCGGATCTAGCAATATGAAGGACATTGTGCACCCACTTAACAAAATGGTACCAGTAGTGTGACGACAGGGAAAATCTGACGAGAGAGAGTAGAGCAGAGACTAGAGTAGATGGTGAGGAAATGAGCCAGTGAGAACCCACAGCGGCACTGGAAAAGGGGAGCAGCAGCTCCATCAGAGATGGGGTCAGCTGTGGGAGAGTCTTCCTTTTTTCCTTGTTTCATGTTTTAAAATAGAAACTGTAGCATGTAGAAGGGAAGAAATCTCATTGAGCAGGAGAGACTGATCACTGCAGGTGAAAGAAGGGCTACTTCAGAGTGTTCAAGACAGTAAAAGTATTTTTAAAAATTGCCATGCTACCCACATATCCACTTCGAAATTACTTCTTCATTTCAATGAAGACTGCCGAATTCTTTTTTTTAATTAATTAATTAATTAATTAATTAATTAAATTATTTTAGGCAAGGCAACCCTTGGTCAACCTCACAGATTGCAAGGACCTTGTCAGCTTACAATCCCTTATTTTTTATTTTTTTACGCCTACACCACTGAATTCTTGATTAGCAGATATTTTGAAAGAACATGGCTCTGTCAGTGTCAGCCTTAGACAGTGTTGTCTGATAATGTGGAAATGTGATTCATGTACTCAGCTCATCTTTGCTTCCTTTTTCAGGAGCTGATGAGGATGTAGAGAGTCCTGAGCTGACAACATCTCGACCACTTCCAAAGATGCCGTTCACTAGTGCTGTTCCAAAAGCAGAAACCACGACGCTGAAGATACAGAACAAGGTACCTGCTCAGACAAAGGTGTGTTTTGTTTTTCATCTCATTACCAGGTTACTATAAATGTTCCTTTATTTAATTATCCAAGAATGGTTCTTTTAAGAAGCCTCATTTAACAATATATGAGGACAAATGTTTTTTTCATTATATTATTTAAATGGCTGTTACTTAGTCTTGATGTTTTGACATTTACCCACCTACTTTTTTGTGTGTTAAATAGACTTTGTTTTTTAGAGCAGTTTCAGATTCATAGCAAAATTGAGTGGAAAGTACAGAGAGTTCCCGTATATCCCTGCCCCCACATATGCACAGCCTCCCCCGATATCAACACCCTGCACCAGAGTGGTACATTTGTTATAATCAAAGAACCTACATTGACATGTCGTTATCACCTAAAGTCCATAGTTTATGTTAGGGTTCACTCCTGGTGTTGTCATTCTGTGGGTTCTGACGAACGTGTAATGAACGTATAATGAACGTATAATGTACCCATCATTATGGAATCATACAGAACAGTTTTACTTCCTAAAAGTCTTCTCTGCTCTGTCCATTCATCCCTCCCTTGTGTCCTCTGAGCCCCTGGCAACCACTGATCTTTTTGCTGTCTCCACAGTAGTACCTTTTCCAGAACATCATATAGTTGGAATCATACAATGTATAGCTTTTCACACTGGCTTCATTCATCTAGTGATATGCATTTGAGGTTCCCCCGTGTCTTTTCATGGCTTTGCAGCTCATTCTACGTACCACTTTTATCATTCAGGCCTAGCTTATATATGAATATTCTTTACAGAGCGCTCCTTTTTAAAAAAAAAAAATTATTTAAGTTAGGTTCAAGTATACAGTACATTAGTTAGACATCTATAAGGGTGCTCCTTCTTAAGGAACACACAGACAAGTTAAGAGGAAAAACCTTTTCCATTTATTTTGCTCAAGCCGAGAAAATTTGTTTTCATTTCTTAAAGAATTTGTTCTGAGTTAAAACCATTGTGAACTTCAGATGAAATAGGTTATGGAATGAGGAGATTCCAGATACTGGTCACAATATGTTTTTCTTAAAGTCTCTACTGCCCACCATCAGTGGTATATGAACTCTGACCTCTTTCAATGATAATGATGAATCTGAGTACATCTCTCTATATTCATTTTGAGAGCTGACTTAGTAAGAAATAATGCTTTTGGCCTTAGAGCAAAACTACTAGCTTATGAAACCCATGAGACATGTGATTTTGGCCCTAACATTATATGCCAATTAGCTGACCACCCACTACTAGGTAAGCTGTATAAGCTGTAAAATGAATATTAAAAGTCTGAAGAAGGCCTAAGTTACTCAAACCCTGTATCTGATCAAGTTTCTGAGCTTCTCTGAGCCCACTCCTCATGGATCATTGAGGAAATTAAATATGAGGGTGGGTAATGTGGCCCCTATGACCTGGTGAACACTCTGTGAACCTTAACTGAGTTTGGTTAGAGCACTTGAGACCAAGACAACTTCCAGATGAGCGTGTGTAATAACTTTAGTGGTAGACTTTGTAGACAGTCCAGGGGAGCATGCTGCTTACAGAAACTAAGAAACAAAAGTGTCTCTTTTTGGAGCTCACCCATCTATGGTTATAAATGAGGTGCTGCTAAGCTTCAGTAGCAGATAGGATGTGGAAGGTTGTGTCATGAAGGTAGTGACAGGCATTCTCTGGAGTAAGACGTGCCTCTCTGCGGGCAGGAACACAGGCAGGCTTCCTGCCTTTCATTTTTGTGATCTCACTAGAGTGTCTTTGTCCTCCAGTGCCCTCCCCCACAACTCTCCCCCACCACCGTCCTCCTTCCTCTGTCCTCCCAGTGTCTGTGAAGAGAATGGTGAATGACTCAGCTGGATGGGTGTCTGCAGATATGCAGAAGCCAGGTCAACCCTCTCCAGACTGGAGTATTCTCTGTAGGAGTAAGAAGGGTCAGTTAACTGTTAGTAGCTGACTGACTTCACAGGCCAGGTGATAGGAAGAAAGAAGAAGCTCTGTGAGCATAGAGGCAGACATACGTGGCATGTGCCAGTCCACGCATGGTAGCTGCTCCATAAATGTATCAAGTTGAATGAATGAAAGAAAGAAGGGCGAGGAGACACATGAAAAGTAACAGGTGCATTTGATGGTAGGATGGCCGACCACCTCCGAGCATATGGCCGTAATTATCCAGTATGGCTGCTGAAGATGCATTTGGCTTTACCACATTTTTATTTGACTGTTTGTCACGACTGAATCTCTTGAAGTCAGTGACCATTTGGGCTCACTTGCTAGAGGTAACAGTTTTGGCTTTCAGTGATAAAAAGTAGTATCCTAAACCAAACCTAATCTGATGTAGAGTTTTGGTCAGTTCATAGCAATGGATTAAAAATTGAGTTAAGTTTTTTAAAATGGCTTTAAGGAAATTTAAGATCTCCAAACATTTTAATATATTTATATTCCTAGTATCATTTGTGTTCAATGTCATAATAAAATTTCATTCATTCATAGGAGATTTGAGTGTTACTCGTTATGTGTCAAATACTGTTCTAAGTACTGATAATAGATAATATTGATAATGAATATTAATAATAGTGATTAAATTTCCTATTTTGTAGTTACATGGCACAGCTAAATTAAACATTGCCTCTAGGATACCATTAATGTAGACTTTACTTTTGAATGGGTCTCAAAGTGGCATTAATGTCACCGTTATAGATAGTCTATCTAGTTTGTTATAAATTTATGTGACAAAAAAATAAAAAGGACAGTTATTTGTTCATGCAGAGCATTGCTCTTAATTTTTTACTTCCATTACATTCTCATGGCATTTAAACAACTAGACATGGATGTGACAGGTCTTTAATTGGCTTCATTTAATCATCTCTGCTGCCTTTTTGTACTTTCATTTTGCACATATATACTAGAGTTAAGATATTTCAGATTCGTTCTCTACTCTGGAAAGAATTCTTCTTAGTCAGGCCCCTGCTTCCATACAATAAAACTTTCCAGTTTAAAGAATGAATGTTCCATCCAGAGCACCCGGAGGCTGTGCACTGATGGACCATTCCTCTGAGTGCACAGTGACCCCAGCTCTTAGAGACCTCTTGTCTCCACACTCAGACCCGTGGGATGCAAGCTGCTTCTTGGCTGCTAGATTGGAAGCTGAGTTAGGGGGAACTGAAGTGTAACCTCTCTCAAATGATTTTAGGGACTCAAAAAACCTGAGGGGGAATCACTTCATCGTAAGAGCGGTAGTTAAGTTGAACTCAGTCTCTAATATCATAGTAGGTACTGTGTGTCCATTTCACTTGCCTCCAGAATGCGCTTACCTCCTTCCCTAGCCACAAACCTGGGAATCCACCTTTTTGAGTTTTCTCTTCCCTTTCCTAACCTGTAGTAGCAGCGCTAACAAGCAATGAAAAGGTTTCTGATTAGTACCCAGATAATCCATTCTCTTATCTGTTGAGTTGTCTGTCCTTCTGTCAGGCAGCCAATTAGTGATGGGATTTCCATGAGAAGAATGGAGAAAACTCAAGCAGAATAAATACTACCACTAAGCTTCCCTCTTCTGCTTTACTTTGGTGCATTAAGGTCTGGGAAGACCTTTCATATTTTCTCTCACAATAATGCAAGAGGATAGTAGAATTTGGGCGACATCTGTACAGCTGTGAAATGATAATTTTTCCATGGCCTCTGCTTTTTGAAAGTCACAGCATGTTGAGGTTTCAGTGAGTACAGGGTTTCCTGCAACTTGGGAAGGTAAGACACTGTATCACTCTTTATTACATACTGTCTTCAGTGAAAACTTAGTGCTCTATTCACTGAGGCCAGAACCCATTGACCTTACATACTCTGGAGTTCAAATGGATCTACCTGTTCTAGCTTATAGTCCTTTCTAGAAATGCCCGTGATTTTAAGACACCCCAGGGAGGTGAGATCTTTTCTTATGTTATTTAACCGTCTACAGGTATCAGGCTGCCATATTGGATGAACTCTGGCCTTCGGAAAGCAATCAGTCACTTAACTGGGCCACAGCTTAGAGTCCTAATAAAGATGGTTGGCTGTTCAGGGTCACACAGGAGCTACTTGCAGAACCCAGGTCCCCTGAAACTCCAATTTAGAGTTTTCTGAAGGTGAAAGAGTGCTAACTAAAGGGGAGGATTACAGAGTAAGTGTAGGGGCCTGCTCCCCATATGGTGGGATCAGGAAGAACCACTGGAGAACACCTAGAAGGAACGCTTAAAAGAAAGCTGTCGTCACAGCGCCCAGTGTAGCAAAGAGATGAAGGAGTAAGGAGGATTGGGACAGTGTTTCTAGGTTGAAGCAGACAGAGAGAAATGGAAGCCTGAAGTCAGAGGAGTGGCGAGAAAGTAGAGATCCTATGAAATGCCAGCTAAAACAATCTAACCGTGTTATTTAGGCTTATTATGAACTCACTGTCCATCTTGCCTGTACATGTGATGGGTATTATATAAAACCATAAACTACATGGGTTTATCATCGGACTCACCCCTCATCACACAAACCGATGATTATTCCAGTTATTTCCTAAATTTGTTGTTTGGAAAAAAAACTTCGAAATATACTTTTCTATTCTTTTTAGCACAGTATACAAAAATCTATACAATCTTTCCCTTTGTCCATACCAGTCACCTGAAGAAATCGATGAGAAAGTTCACCCCTCTGACTCAGAAAGAAAAGTGGAACCAGCTGAAGAGGGTCCAAATGTGTATACTGAGAAGCACCCAGACAATCTCTTTAAAAGAACGGAAGTCCTGGCAGGTGAGTATCCTAGTGTAGGAGTCAGGTGAAAGGGTCCTTAAATAGGCCTCTGTGTTTGTCTAAGTGAGATTTGGAGATGCAGGCAAAGCTTGCTGGATGTCACTTTTCTAATGAAAGCAGTCTGGGGGCCGGGGGATCTCATTCCAGAATGAGAGGCAGGAGTTAGGGAAGTGTTGTCTCTATTTTCTGTCTGCTTGGTCACCCCACCCCTTGGCCAGCCATTTTGGCGGCGGAGAGGGCGGAGAGGGCGGGGAGCGGAATCAAGATCTGAATTTGTCCCGAACAACTGGATGCGGCGGGTAGGAGAATGTGAAAATCAACCAGTCTTATTCCAAGCCATTCTGACTTTAAAATAAATTTAAGAGAAGGAAAAGTTCTTCAGAGGGAAGGCAGTTGACACAAATAACACCTAAGGCATATTAAGGATGTTCTCTAATTGTAACTTACCTGATGAAAGTATTAATATTTGATTTTAAAGGGGGAAGATTTGCAAGATTTAAGAACACTTAATCCTTGAAAGGATAATCCCAACTCCCAAGTCTAGAAAAAAATTTGCATGCTTTTTTCCTATTTAGTCTTATAAAATTTAAGTCAGTTATATCATGTTTTGTGTTTTTATTGAAAAAGCAATTAGCAAATTAGACTTTAAAGTGTGAGTACTGAAAAGACTAAAAAATTTTAAAGTATGGAATAATTAGTTGAGCTCACAGCCAGATTTTTCTTATTTAGGCTTTTGGATGGTATTATTAATACTAATCAAAGAAAGTATCGTACCTTTCTGAGGAGTGTCAGATTTGCACAATTGCCTGGTTGCTTCATCGAATCCAGCTTTAAATTTTGGGAGGACGTGTTAAATTAAGCCTTTTATAAAAGTGTTGTAAATAGATTGGGTTTGACAAAGCTATTTCTGCAACTGTTCAATCCTTTCTAAAAGTAATCTCCCTTTTGGTGTGTTTCAGCTGTCATTGCTGGTGGAGTTATCGGCTTTCTCTTTGCAATTTTCCTCATCCTGCTGTTGGTGTATCGCATGAGAAAGAAGGATGAAGGAAGTTATGACCTTGGAGAGCGCAAACCATCCAGTGCTGCTTATCAGAAGGCACCTACTAAGGAGTTTTATGCGTGAAACTCCCACTTAGTGTCTCTATTTGTGAGATCACTGAACTTTTAAAAATAAAGCTTTTGCATAGAATAATGAAGATCTTTGTTTTTGTTTTTTTCATTAAAGAGCCATTCTGGCACTTTAATGATAAAATCCCATTGTATTTAAAACTTTTCATGTATTTCTTTAGAACAACATAAAATTAAAACTTAACATCTGCGTGTTCTGTGAATAGCAGTGGCAAAATATTATGTTATGAAAATTCTCAACGCTCATGGAATCAGTTTAAACCTTTATGCGCAAATATGAAGTGACTGTTTTTATTCAATGGTTCAAAGATGAAAAGCTGTTTAATTTGTATCAGCATGTCTCGGATTAACCTTACCAAGTTGGTCTTACTTTGTTAATTTATCTGTTGTTCCTCTCTTCTCCTCTGCTCTCCTCTCTTGTCCCTGGAAAACAAAACAAAACTCTATGCCTTTTGTAGCTGTTACGGTGCAATTTGTCTTTGGATAATTCAGATAATGGTAATTTAGTGTATATGTGATTTTCAAATATGTAAACTTTAACCTCCTCTTTGTATAAATTTTTAAGTGTCAGACTATCCATTTTACACTTGCTTTGTTTTTCATTACCTGTAGCTTCAGGCAGATTTGCAACAGCAAATTAATGTGTAAAATTGGATTGTTACCAGAAAACTGTTTAGTCATATGTATCTAATCAGATCTTCTTTTGGGAGGATTTGATGTGAGTTACTGACAAGCCTCAGCAAACCCAAAGATGCTAACAGTATTTTAAGAAGTTGCTGCAGATTCCTTTGGCCACTGTTTTTGTTAATTTCTTGCAATTTGAAGGTACGAGTAGGGGTTTAAGGAAAAATCAGTTTTTGTTCTTCAAAATGCATTTAAGTTGTAAACGTCTTTTTAAGCCTTTGAAGTGCCTATGATTCTATGTAACTCGTCACAGACTGGTGTTAATGAGTATATATAACAGTTAAAAAAAGTGGGTATTTTATAAGCACAGACAATTCTAATGGTAACTTTTGTAGTCTTATGAATAGACATAAATTGTAATTTGGGAACATAAAAACTACTGAATAAATCATGTGGCCTAATATTGAAAATGTCACTGTTATAAGTTTTGTACATTTTGATCAAATGTACATCTCCCCTTTGCTAATGACCGTCTGCTCTCAAGGATGACATGGGTTTGATTTCTGAGTGTTTCACAGTGCCTGTAAATCAAAACCAAAGAGCTCATCATTGAGGCTGTTCCACATTCACTCCAAATTGGCCAGAGGAACTCTGAATGTATGGTCCTGTGTGTGTTGGGCTATAGATCTTGGGAAAGTGCCAGGGTGGGAATTGTGAAGTCTGCAACCTTTATAGGAGAGCTAATGGCAATATTGAGACAGATGTCTGCTTTTGCAAACAACTTTTAGGGCTATAAGTTCCAAAGAACTAAAGGGGGGCTTTCCTGGTGTCAGTATCTATAAGGTTCAATTTTATAGGTCGATTTACCTTTGAAACTGTGCTCCAAATCTCTCCTGAAGCTTAACCGAAGAACTAATAGAGGGGATTCCATAGTTCACACTACAGGGAAGGAGAGGCGGGCAGGGAGCCTCAATGCATTAAAAGGAGGGCCTCACTGCTTAGCATCGAATTTGCTGGCAAGCAGTGATGCCTGAGGAGGAGATGGGAGGGTGAGGATACCCTGCCTGGGTACTCCTTTCTAACTGAACATTTCCTTTTTCTCTTTTACCATTAATTTTGTTTTAAATTGTGAGCCACCAAAGTAGGAAGAAGATAGCAAAAATAGCAACCTTTCCAACATATAGTTTACTTTTAATAAAATAGGAATATTTCATTTAGAGAACAGTTCCTGGAATAGCCATAGAACTCATTTAAAAAAAAATTTAAAGCAACACTTGGAACAGTGTTTACTTAAATTCTTCATGGCCTTAATTCTCAGATTCCTGCCCCATCACTTCTAGAATCATTCTACGTCGGAGTGATTAAAAGGAAGCGATAGTACCTTCTAAAGCTGCATGATGCCCCTCAGTTACAGAGGTTAAGAATGTAGCGGGCATACCTCTAACAGCACAAAGCATAGTGAAATTCAGTTCGTAGAATAACAACTGCTTGGAATATCCATGCCAGGAAAAGAAAATTTCTGGCAAATATTTTGTCACTGCTGTAAAGCAAAATATTTGTTAAAGTGCCAAAATAAAGTCTGTCATGCTGAAAGTAAAAAAGTCATTGTATAGACTGACATCCAGTTTTCTTCAACTGTATGTTTTCTGCCTAGTTTTATTTTACTTTCAAGATGCAGTAAATAGTGCTATAAAAAGTGTTAGTTACGATTACTGAGTTTGGGAAAATTTTGGTCAACTACAAATGGTTAAAGCCAATGTGAAATGTTCCTGTTTCCTTAACTACATGTAAATAATTTCCTTTGTGTGAATTTGGCTTTGTGTTTGAGAGACCTGCAATATTCAAACTGTCCCATTTTTTTAGCGTATGGCGGGAAATGGGATGAGCTCATGTTTCTTGAAAAGTTTCCACTGCAAGCGCATGAGTATCTAAACTTCAGGATTAGAACCTGGTTAATAAAATCAAATTTAGGTTGGACAAATTTGCAGAAATTGCCATCTGTTAATGTCAAAAGTTAATAGTTTCAGATCAAATGTTTAGTGAATTGGTATTTTGATAATGCACTTCTTTTTTTGCAAATTAGACAAAATGCACTTGCTTATTAAGGATGTAGTATTGTTGAGACTAAGCTAAATAAGAACATAATTGCCTTACTCTGGTTGCCTTAAAGAGCTAAAATGTTCTACAAATGGTGGTGGTTCCTACTAAAACAGGTGCAAAAATGACATAGTTTTTAGGAGCTTATTTCTTCGCTATCTTAGACATTTTGAAACCTTAAAATTTTTGAGCTAGCAAAAATATAAAACTAAAAATGTTGCAGGATCAATTTTATAAATAGGATCTTATTTACAGCTTTATTGTAATTATATATTGGGATGGTAGAAAAATCTACTAGTACATTTGGTTCAAAGAGGCAGTGACATTAAGGTACACAATCTAGGACTTGAGTTTCTAAGCTTCTGGCAGACAACAATGAGACCCTAAGAGGTTTCCGATTAAAATTCATCAAGCCAGATGACAAATGGAGTAGTCTGCATTGAGTAATCACTAAGGTTTTTCTTAAGTGCTAAGATTTTATGACAGTAGTAAAATTTGGGATTTGTCCATTTTCCAGGGACTTAGATTTAGCTGACAGAGAAAACAAGGGGACAGTGGTACAAGAGGTTGAATAAGAGGGCTGAGGAGTAACATTGCCTCCTAACTGGTCGTCTTCCATTTTTGTTCTCTTATATTTTATTCCCCTCAAGGAAGCTAGGCTAATCTCTATGATATAAATTGTATCATTCCCCTCCGTGGCTCCTGTAGCACCTAGAATAAAGTCCTGACTCCTTACACTTGTCCTCAAGATCTTCAAGAACTGACCACTGGACGTGCATGAAGAGAAGACGTAGTGTGGGTAGCATGCCAGTGAGGAAGTCATTGTTACCTAGGACAGAAGCGATGGCAGCCTGACCTAACATGATTATAATAAAGACAGAAGACTAGAGAGGGATTGTTTGGGAAAGTAGGTAAACAGGTCTTGCTAAAAGGTTGGAGGAGTAGTAAATAAAGAAAACAAAGTTGACATCTTTGGCTGAGCTGTGTGAGTCATATTGAGAAAGGGAATATCAGGGAGTTGGCTGATAAAACGAATTCCCTTGGGCCACGTTAAGACTAGGTGTCAGGTGAACAATTGACAGAATCTGGAGCTCAGAGAAGAGATCTGAGCTGGAGATAATAATTTAGGGGTAGTGTCCATCATTTGCCTGTTAGTATGCTGACTTTTTTTTTTCTCTTCCCTGCTCTCCTCCATATAGAAGCTGGAGTGGGGAGAGAGGTGACCCATGCAAACTACATTTCCCAAGCTTCTTGGCCAATGGGTTCTGGGAATGTTCAGCCAGTAGAATGTACTGGCAGAAGACTAAAGGTCAAGAGGAAGGGAAAAGCCAGAATACTTTCCCCAGTGCCTGCTTTGGGCAGCATCTCTAGCATTAACGAGTCTCATCTACAGTCTGAATTCCCTCTGGGTGCACTCTCCTCCAAGTTCTCAGCTCCCACTGTTCCTAAACTCTCATAAACCCCATTTCCCCCCTTTGTCTCTCCAGCCTTAGGGAGGGTAGCAGCTTCTTGCTATTGCTGTTCTCTGGGTGATCTCACCCTCTCCAGTTTGTCCTTACAGCTTTTCCAGCATCTTTGTAACTAATTCCCTGGATTAAATTCTTTCTATTGCATTACCGGCATGGGTTCTATTTTCCTTCCTGGACCCCAGCTGATGGCTTAGGAGTGAACAGCATGTAGATGGGATTTAAAAACCATGGGACCAGATGAGATCATCTGGAGAGGTAAATCCATAGATGAGGAGGATGGCCCTTGGTCTGCCTTCTATCACAGTCTATCTTTTTAGATGAACCACTACCAGATTTACTCTTAGCACTGGTCACAGGACTGGATTTTCATTTTGGCAAATGCTTAGCAGAAAAACAATCTTTAATTGCAAGGAGGAAAAAAATCTCTATGGTGTATCAGAGCAAATTAATAAACGTTAAAATATCCACTTTTACCAGGTCATTAATAACTGCTTTTTTAAAAAAAAAAAAAAAAGTAATTGGAAAGAGGAGTAA